>NC_088880.1:33182007-33484507 GCF_032884065.1 Artemia franciscana | reverse complement strand
AATACTAAAGAAACGCTTAATTCAATTAGTTGTACCAGTATTGAAAGATATACATATAATATTCCCCAATACATTACATATATAATACAAAAAGGTAGAAAAGTGCTCAAGAGGTTTAAAGAAATACCTCTTTTACACTCTAGAACAATTCTGGAAATGCAGAATATAAAATTATAAAATAAATATTAGCTTCCAAAATTATATTTAGAGAAGAATTTGATAAAGCTAGGAACTTTTTATGAAAAGAGAAAATAAGGGGTCCTTACAAATAGGGGAGCATAACAGCTTAGAGTTGGAGTCAAATCTGACTTTTAACTGAATCCAAACTCTGCTTGATGTAAAGGAGCTTATCCCTGCATAAAGAAAATGGAAAGAATAGGGAAACAAAAACAACAAATCAATGCCTATGTAAATTTGGCTTTAATGTCCGAATAAAGTGACATTTTTCTGAAGTATCTTACAATAATCTTTTTTAGAAAAAACCCTATTCTTTGAATACCTGTACAAAAAGAATACTGATAATACCTAACAGATAACCAGTATATAAAAAAATACCAGTACACACGAACCTTTAATTATTTCAATTATAATTTACAGGAATCTTTTAAGGTACATACAGGTACCTTTAATTATTTTAATTACAATTTGGCTAACTGTGAAACAAATTTTTCAACTTGTACTCAAAACTTAAGCAAGCAAAATATACACACATATGAAGACATTTACTTCATTGACATAAAATGAAAAGTTGAGTGCCCTACAAGTTTAAGAATTACTAAACATACATTTTATGCTTTGAGTAAAAAGATGAGGAGGTAATTTTGCAGAAGAGTCTCCAACGCTAGGAAATAACATTCTGTTTTGTGCTTCTTTCTTATTTTTTCTTTACACACAAGTTAAGATATACAGAGTAGAGCAATTTTGCATTAAATGATCTCCCTTTGGCTCTTACCAACTTATATCCAACAATGAACTTAACAGTGTAATTTGGCTTTCAGGATTATTTTCGAAATAGCAATTTGCCTTGCATTTGGTAAACTTCAGAGAATTACACAATTTACACAAAATGCAAAAGAGGAAGTTGCACAAAAAACATTTACAAAACAATTTGCAAATTACAATTACAAAAACAATTTACACTTTGCAAAACAATTTGAACAGAATGCAAAAGAGCAAGTTGACTCTTATCCAGGACTGGATTGAAAAGGTGCATGGCCTGATTGATTTTTTTGGGGGGACCCTCTCTATGTATTCCATATTTAAATAAAGTATGTATACATAGTAATTTATGAACATAAAGTAGTTCACTTACGTCATGCGAATATAGGACTATCCTGATTAGATTCAACAAAATGAACATTAACTTTTACAGGTATCAGTTTTTTATATTATAAGATAAATTTTATATAGCCTTATAATAAGCATATTAATAAACCTCATGCAGCAATGCAAATTCAAAACAAACACATTTTAATGATTTGAATAACTCAAAATTTATCCCTTGTCATCAAAAACAATTTACTTTAAATTTGAACCTTTTTTGTTCAGTTTTATGGTAACGCGAGGTCCCTTCAAATGCAGGGTCTGATTAGGCCCAATCACCCTTTATTCAGCCATGCACTTATCAGAGCTTAGCCATATATTATGGCTGTAAACTCTTTTATTTATTCTTATTTCCATTAATTTTAAATGTATCAACCTAGATTGCAAATATTTCTTTTTTTTTTTTTTTTAATGAAAAGCTTTTGTTAGAATGTCATGAGAAGATAAAAATCAATTTTAAGGACTTGCATAATTTTATGCTATAGCTTATCTTGATCAGTGTAATATTTTTGACATGATATTGAATTTTATTTCTAGGTCTTACTAAACAACATAGTTTATCAGATGTGAGTTTCTTCTATTTATTTTATTTCCTTTGGTTTTACAGCATTTTTTCATTGCTTTATGTAATGTTCTTATATGTGTTAATGTTGAGTCTAGTTTTTGGTTTCTTTTTCAGTGATAGTGGCTTCTGGATATCAATCTAAAATATTCAAACTAATTTAATATCTTGGCTAAAGTTTTACCTGCTAGTATCTTTTGTCATTTCATCACAATTACAGATAGAAAGGCAGTGTGGTATATGAGATCATTTAATGAATAAAAGAGGCTGTAGTACTAAGGGTGGGTTATTCTTTTCTTTTGACTTGTGATACAAGTTTGATTAAATTAGAATTTGATTACATATTAAAGACAATTGATTAAATATAAGTATAAAATAATATATTTAAAATTTATATATTTGATTAAATATAAGACACCTCTTCTTCAACTGTCTAAAAAATTAAATAAAAAAAAACAAATTTTTTCAACTGAAAATAAGGAGCAACTTTTAAACTTAAAACCAACAGAAATCA
The DNA here is from genome assembly GCF_032884065.1 of Artemia franciscana. NCBI lineage: Eukaryota > Metazoa > Arthropoda > Branchiopoda > Anostraca > Artemiidae > Artemia > Artemia franciscana. The sequence goes on along the minus strand of NC_088880.1, from coordinate 33,482,108 downwards.
TTACATATATGAGAGGGTTACCCTTCCCTTCTTATTATTCTTATTAATATTAATTATTAATTTTTTAATTATGAATACTAATTATTCTTATTATTCTTATTAAGCTTATTATTCTAATTAGATGGCCCTTGTATTTCAGGAGTTCTTTTTAAAGTATTAGAACAGAATTCAAACTTTAGCATAAAGATCAAGGTATTGAGGAGTGGACAACTCCCCTCATATACATAAGAATGTATGTTCTTTTTAAGTGTTAATGTTGCTTCTCATTATAAGATGATTTTTTTTCTTATCTTTATTTTAAACAGTCCCAGGAAATCTGGCTCAACATCCATGGAAAAATCCCCCTCCCCATGGATATATCCTCTAGATGATCCAATCCTGGTGGAAATTTACCTCCAGACAATTACCCTTAAAAGCTCCATGCATAAAATTGAATCAGCAAAGAGAAAGCAAGACATATAAAAAGAATTTTGTATAAGAATTCTGGCAAATTCTCCCTGATAATTTCCATCACCATGGAAAATCCCCCAGCAGAAAATATGTCCCCTCACACTAAAAAAAATGTATGCATTCTTCTCAATAACAAATGCTATACATAAGCAATGGGCAAATTTTATAACTTAAAGACCTTTCCCTAGGGGCTGTGGGGGTCATGTTATCTCCAAAGGCATAGTTTATGCCTTTTGGTCTCTGAACTATGGTCTATGGTCTCTGAACTATGAACTATAGTTTTTTGGTCTCTGAACTATGCTGAACAAAATGACAATCTAAAAAAATATATGATTTTGGGGCACAAGCAGCATTGGAGGGTGCATTGTCTTTGGATAGGTTTGAGAGCCATCTGCATATGTTTTATTTATTGCTGTGTTGAAACCCAAGCTAAGCTCCAATCTTAGCCTCACCAAGCTCTTATAGAGTTCAGTAACTATTGCTGAGAATCTAGCCTACTTGTGATTGTGCATTTGCTGATACCAATAATTTAGTAAGGCTTAGCAATAATATCCTACTTTAGTTACTTTTGGCTATCTTGGAAAGGGTTAGGTTAGGAAAATGAAACTTTCAGGGATGGGTCTCAAGGCTAAAATATGCCCTAAGAAGGTATTTTGAAGCACCTACTTCCATCCCTTCTCCCTCTAGAGGATCCTAAAATTTGTCTATATGACAAGTCTTATCTATTTATTTAATAAATCCAAAAGCAGTAAGTTTTATCAAGCTTGTCACAAAATACATTTTTTCTAAAAATGCTGAAAACATAATACACACATACAGATCTATGAAAATAACACACCATGCTGACATAAAGGTAAAAAAAAACAACAAACACAAAATAATATGAAAATAATAATCAAAAAAATACAAAACAGATTAAAATAATAATCAAAACAGATGGTGATAAGACCTAGTCCAGAAATATATAGAGGTAAAAACTATGGTAAAATTTTAGTTAATTGACTTCTTGCTATCTCAGAAAGGGTTTAGGTTAGGACAATGAAACTTTTAAGGATGAATCTACAGACTAAAGTATGTCCTGGGAAGGTATTTTAAAGCAACTACCTCCACTCCTTCTCCCTCTAGAGGGCCCTGATCTTTGATGACCTTTAAAAATATGCGTGTTATAAAATTGAAACCTTGTAAAATAGATCTTCTGCTTAATTGAAGTACAACAAAATTGTTTTCATATTCATAACTTTGCTAAATTCTATTTTATAAGATTTTAAAGATATGCAAATACATTTCCAAAATTTTGCAAAAATAAACATTGATATGGCTCAAAATTCTACTCAAATAACAGGAATTGCATCCTCAGAACTAAAGGCAGAGAAAAAGCAACTAGTAACTGAAAATTAAGGTAAAATGTTGTTTTGTCAAAATTTCAATAGGTAATAGACCTGTCATGCAGGCAAGATTCAGGGCCTTCTAGAGGGAGAAGGAGTGGAGGTGGGTACTTTAAAATATCTTCCCAGGACATACTTATCCTGTAGACCCATCCCTGAAAGTTTCATTTTCCTAACCTAAACCCTTTCCAAGATAGCAAGAAGTCAATTAACTAGAATTTTACCGTAAAAACTACTTTTGAAAGACTGGATCATGATAGTTGTAACTATTTCCAATGAAATTTCAGGGTCCCAAAATTTGCCTACAAGACAGGTCTATACCTATTGAAATTTTGACAAAACAACATTTTACCTTAATTTTCAGTTACTAGCCTAATTGCTTTTTCTCTGCCTTTAGTTCTGAAAATGCAATTCCTGTTATTTGAGTAGAATTTTGAGCCATTTTTTCAAAATTTAGGAAATGCATTTACATATCTTTAAAACTTCATAAAACTGAATTGATCAAAGCTATGAAGCTGAAAACAATTTTGTTGTACTTCAATTAAGCAGAAGATCTATTTTGCAAGGTTTCACTTCTATAACACACATATTTTTAATGGTCATTAAAGGTCAGGGCCCTCTAGAGGGAGAAGGAGAAGATGTAGTTGCTTCAAAATACCTTCCCAGGACATACTTTAGTCTGTAGATTCATCCCTGAAAGTTTCATTTTCCTAACCTAAACCCTTTCTGAGATAGCAAGAAGTCAATTAACTAGAATTTTACCTGTTTCACTTTCATAGCACACAGATTTTTTAAATTCATCAAAGTTCAGGACCCTCTAAAGGGAGAAAGAGTGAAAATAGGTACTTCAAAGTACCTTCCCAGGACATATTCCTTGCCTGTGCCAGGCCTTGCCTGTAGACATATTCCTGAAACTTTCATTTTCCTAACCTAAGCTCTTTCCAAGATAGCCAAAAGTAGCCGAAGTAAAATTTTACCAGTCCCAATTACTGCAGCTTGGGTTTGACAGTTAAATTTAAGGCCTTTATCTACAATGACTCCAAATCTCTTTATTAGGTAGCCTACTCTTGGAAATTGTTTATCTCACCCCAGCATTTGATGACATTGTGGGTTTTTCTTCTAAAGTGGAGAGCATTACCCTTTTCAACATTAAACTCAAGCCTCCATATTCATTGACATAAATACCTACAAGAGGCAAAGTAAATCTACTCACCAGAAGAATTAATGTAAGACATTCTTGCAAGAATAGCCTACCCTAGGAAATCTTTTGCCACATCAGTAATATAGAAGAATGAAAATCAAAATAGTCTATTGAGCTAGAAACTAAGAATGATTTAAATGCGAACCTAGATGTCGCTGCCATCTTTGGCTGGCACAGTATCCCATATAAAAAATCACTGCAGCACCCAACCACCTGAGGCCAACACAGCCACGTGCACTACTCCTCCATTCCAGTTTTTTCAAAGCCCCCCTCTTTAAATCCTCCCAAAAGGCTTCCATTTCCCTCAATGCGTTCCTTACCACATCCTCACAGCCCATTCAGGGATGAGCTACTATTCGTTTCGCCCTAAACGGTTTGCCGAAAAGAACTCTCACTGGTAATCTATCATCTTTCATCCAAAGAACTTGTCCTAGCCAACACAACCTTTCTCTCAATATAGCCCAAGAAATTGGGATTAGAAAACATTTTCTTGAAAAGCTTACTCTGAATTACTGTAAGGAAACCAAAAAAATCCCTATAAAATTATTTCTGGAAGAAATCTAAATATTCCTCCTCTGTCTTTCGGAGCCCTACGCTTGACTATCATTACTAGCCAACACAACCTTTCTCTCAATATAGCCCAAGAAATTGGGATTAGAAAAGATTTTTTTGAAAAGCTTACTCTGAGTTACAGTCAGGTAACCAAAAATATCGTTATAAAATTATTTCTGGAAGAAATTTAAATATTCCTCCTCTGTCTTTCGGAGCCCCACGCTTGACTATCATTACTTTAACATGCTTAATTCTAATATTAGTTAGTAGACTTGTCTTCATATTCTTCCAAACTTTTATCAACCCTGAAAAAACACTTTGAGCCTCTGATATTCTACTATAACTTTTTCACTCTACCCATCGTCTTTACTAATAATTTTACCTAGGTATGCGAACCTATCCACTTCATCAACGTTATCGTTACCCAAAATCACCTCCTCTTTACTTGTTGCTAGTCTTAAACATAACCTTCTTAATATTAATTTTGACAACAATTCTTGAGCCTTGAATTCTCAAAAGCTGAAATAATTCAGTCATTTTGTTTAAATCATCAGCATAATCTAAATCCAGGAGAGTTTGGCTTTCCCAATTGATTTCGTATTCTCCCATTGCTTTTATTGTACTGTTTAGGACGACTTTTACCGAAATGATCCATATGATAATGGGAATAGGAAGCAACCCTGCTTAGCTCCCGATTCACTACAAAACAAGCTACTAGCCTCATTTCCTATTTTTACCGCAGTAAAATCCTGCCAAGACAATCTGATTTGTCCTGATTCATCTGGTTCACCTCTGATTTGTTACAAATACATGGCAAAAACATTTGCTACTAAAGGGAGCCAACTCATAATAGATAAATTAGCTAGGAAGAGGTTTCTTAGCCCCCCAAAAAACATCAAACCATCAAAAAACCATCAACGTCAAACACCAAACCCATAAAAATTATTTGTTTATCAGAATAGAGTGCAAGTGCCGTGTCGTTTACTATGCTACAGTTTTGTCGAGGGACGCCATTCCTCAAGATGACCGTGCAGCATTGTTAGTAGTCATGGTTTTCGTTAGGAAAAATCATGAAAGGTTACAGAGTGGAGACTCCAAACCATCTCATAGCATAGAAACAGCTGCGACCTTCTATACCCAGCATATTGCCGTCAGGGCATCCCATTGAGCGTTCGGGTATTCGTAATCAAACTTATCAACTTAACACCAACTTTCCCCGGTGTAAAATATGACAACAAGTACTTTTCCAATAATTTTTTTTAGCTAAAACAGTATGGAAAACTAGAACGGTATTAATCACATTTATTCCGCTGTAAACATACTACTGCTATTGCTACTACTACTGTAGCACCAACCCGCCTGAAGCCAATGCAGCTATCGATGCTCCTCCTTCATCCCAATCTATTTAAGGCCTCCCTGTATACACCCTCCCAATAAGTTTCTACTTTCCTTAAATCTTTCCTTACAACATCTTCTTCATATTCCAGGACGACCTGCTTTTCCTTTGGCCCTTGGTGGTTGGCCAAAAAGTACAATCTTTGACAACCCGTCCTTTTGTATCCACAGAGCGTGTCCTAGCCATCACAATCTTTCTCTCACTATAGCCCCCGTGGGATTGAACCATGCTTTTTTTCTCCTTACCTTCTGAAACACGGTCAGTTAGGCACCCAAAACCATTTGTAGACAATTTGTCTGGAAAAGATTCATTAAATCTTTTTCTGTTTTGGAGTGCTAGCACTTCAGAACCATACTTGACCGCTGTCATCACTGAGGCTTCCAGCATTCCTATCTTGGGTTAAAAACTTATTTTCCTATTTTTTCAAACTTTTTAACAGTTAAGAGGTTGTGAAAACACCCGCCATCTTTACTAATAACACTAACAGCGTAAGTGAAACTGTCGACATGATTGATCTTTTCGTTAACCAACATCACCAATTCAGCTTCACTTATTCATAGCGGCATAGTCTTCTTAACATGAATTTTCAACCTATTCTTCCACCTTAAATTCTCAAAAACTTTGAAAATTCATCATTTTGCTCACATTTTCATCTAAGATGCTTAGCTCGTCAGCATAATCTAAGTCTAGGAGAGTTTTACTTCCTCAACTGTTTCCGTGTTCTCCCAATGCCTTTGCTGTGCTGCTTATGTCAAAATCCATCAAATTGATCATTATCCGCAGCAATGCTTTTCTCATAAATAGCCCTAACAAACTTTAATATAAAATTTATCTGGCGTACCACACAAGGATAGGACCTTTGCTGCTATCTGTTGAATCACTCGCTTGCTGATAATCTATGAAACTGAGGACTAGATGGATTTGACGACTCAGGCACTTTTTGAATTATTAACTTAAGAGCAAAAATGCGGTCGATGCATCCTCTCCCTTTCCTAAAACTACACTACTCGTGACTTAAAAGTATCTCCAAGTATCTACAGCATTTCTAAGTTTAAAAGTATCAGCATACTAGTTATTTGATTCCTAAAAAACAAGGCAATGCCTCTATAATTACAGCACTCACTAATATCACGTTTCTTAAAGAGGGGATTAATTAGAGCTTTTCTAAAATCGCTAATAAACTTCCCCCTTTTTAAAATCATATTCATAATCGTCAGTACTTTTAACTTTTTAACCACCATATTGAAAATTCATTTATCACACTATCAGCACCTGGTGCATTATTATCTTTTAATCCTTTTAGTACTGTCCCTTAGTCTTCCGCGCATAATAAACCGTTTTTTCTTGTAGATCTATCACAGTTTAGCACATTCAAAATGTTCTGCCCATCCCTCTTCAACTCTTTTCTTATCACTATTTTTTGCCTCGTTCCTATCTTTAGCTTTATGCAAGTCCAGACTGACTATTCCATCTCAATTTATTAGCCTGGCGGTACAATATTTTGTGCTTTCTGGTTGCATCCTTGAGATATTCGGCAATTTCATCCATGGCTTCCACTTCACACCTCCTTAATTCATATTTTGGTAGTTTCTCCACTTTCTTTACATTTCTCTTATTTTCATACAATTTATTGCTTAAATAAGTTTTGTACAAGCCCATCCCAATTTTCTTTTAAGTATAAAGCACTTTACTAATTTTCCCATTTGCGTCCTTAAGACACTATCTTAAGACGCTATATATTAACTTTCTTCCTTAAGACACTATCAGCAACTTTAAAAATTATTTTTCTCAAATTATTCCATCTGTTTTCTACATTGTCAAACTTCGGACTCCCTAGTTTAATATTCAAATATTGATAGCAACTGACGTCACAGCTTCTCAGAAGGCAGTTACCCTTCCTATATTTCAGCTGTAGGTTAATCCTAGACGGTACTAGATAGTGATCTTAACTGTTAACATCAATAACAGTATTCCTATTTATCCTAGTATCTTGTATTGATCTTGTCAGTCTTCAGTTTACAATAACGTAATCAACAAGGTTAGCTGTCCTACCATCATATGAATACCATGTTAACTTATGGGCTATTTCATGAAAAAATACTGCATATGTTATAATTAGACTAATACACAATTACAAAACAGCGAAAGTATAGACATAAAAATTTCAAATACAACAAGAGGAGCACTGATAAGACTGGGGGGGGGGGGGAATTAAAGAAGACCCAGTGCATGGTCAGCAGTGATTTGATGAGACATTATGAACCTAGCTAACTTTAGCTAAAAAGGTCTAAGGTCCCGGTATCCAGACTTAAACGAGACAGGATAGACTAACAATTTTTTTTTTTTCGTTTGAAAAACTTCTGTGGAGTAAACGGGTATTACACAGCTGACACCGTGTCGGTTGAATAGTTAGAAAACAAGAAAAAGCAACTTGCTAAGGGATTGAACTAAGTAAAATTAGAAAGACAATTCAGTGTTGTGACTAAAAAGAAATCACAAAACAGAATTTAGTAAAAAAAGAATGATGAAAAAGTAAATTCACAATGTATAAGAAAAACATGAAACAATTGTAATATAAAACGGGAGTCGGGAAAGAGAAGATGGTTGGAAAACGAAAAAAAGAAAGGAAATTAGGCTGCCGTGTCTTAAATGACACATTGTTGGTAAGTTGAAATTAAATAAAAAGTATAGAAGAAATAATACAGCGGTGTTTTGAATTTGTAAAAAATAATAAGTTAAAAAGATGGATTGTGGTTTCGTATAGGTGATTTGAATTGGGAATGAAAAACCTTGAGTAATATTTGAGTAAATTGTTGTGGAAGATGATGCACAGACAAGATTTTTTTATTTGGGTAAGTTGGTGGTACTGGTTAGGAGATTAGGAGGAAGAAAACAAAGTGAGAAATTTTGGAGCAAAAAAAATGTATTTTTGTTAAAACATTTGCAAGTAGGATGTCAGCGTAAAAGGGATGCCTTATGAAAAAATGGCATGATATTAAACATATAGGAAGATGTTATTTTCGGATAGTTGATTGTAGTCTCAAAATAAGACCATTTAAAAAAAAAAACAGAAATATCTGCTTTGGAAGCATGCTTATGAACAATGCTATATACTCGTTCCACAAATAAGCACATGACACTTTTCAAATTAATGCCTGCAGACAGCTTTGACGAACCTTTTTTTGAATGAAAACAGAGTCTCGTTCTTAACCAACGGATTCCAATACGTGATTAAACCCAGGTCTGCATCCTGCTTTTTCAGGGCCCTGGATCGATTATACAAGAAGTTTTCAGCCACTGTGTTCTCACTTGTGTTCAAACCAGATTTGCTGAATCCAGAAGAAGATGAAATATAGAGTTCAAACTCTGAGCTAAACTATTTCTGACGTTAAGATTCAAAAATTAGCCACAATTCAGAGTTGACTTTTAAAAATGTCATTTGTTTTGGCTCGAAAACTTGTGAAAACCGTGTTCACGCACTACACGTGTCAAAACCACACTGGAAGACATCAATCCTGAGAACGAGACTTAGGTGACAAAAGGAGTAACTAACTCCTAAGAAGTGTCTTACATAGTACTGAGTAAAAGTCAAATCTTCAAAAATTTCACGAATATACTGGGTTTTTGTGAAAAAAAAACTAAAATATACATCAGAATAAGTATTTATTTCCTCCTGGGTTGACTTTTTTGATACGTTGACCTTTAATTCAAAGTTCTGAAAGGCTGGAAGTAATAATGTATTTATTTCCTCCCCTCTTGTGTTTTTGTGAAAAAAAAAAAACATAAATACATACATCAGAATAAGTATTTATTTTCTCCTGGGCTGACCTTTACGACACATTGACCTTTAATTCAAAGCTCTCAAAGGCTGGAAATAATAATGTATTTATTTCCTCCCCTCTTGGGTTTTTATAAAAAAAAAAAAAATAAAAAAAAACATACATCAGAATAAGTATTTATTACCTCCTGGATTGACCTTTATGACTCAATGACCTTTAATTCAAAAATCTGAAAGGTTGGAAATAATAATATATTGTTTCCCTTTCTTCTTGGGTATTTGTGAAACAAAACATGAAAATATAAATCACAACAAGTTTTTATTTGCATATTGAAGTACAATGAAGAATTAGAAAACAAGACAGATTTTCAGGTTTTTATTGCTTTGTCTCAATTTCAATTCTAACCTCTATAGGAAGTTTGTTAAAAGATTATGTGATCAAATAGGATCCAAATATATCAGGTATTTGGAATTTTGAAATTTATATTTTGTTTTAACTTTACTTTTTTTTCCAGGCTATATTCCTCTTTTTCATTGTGAACTTTGAATTTTCTTAAAGGAATACAATAAAAGATTGGATACTGAGAGAGTATTTAATTTGTAATCAATTAAGTAGCTAATTTGTTTGGATTCTAATCTAGATTTTGGCAAATACTGTTGTAAGAACATAATCCAGCCTATGAAAAACAAAATATAAGGCTATTTTATTAGAAGAGATAGACTGAACAAATATAATGAACATTTTGGTATCAGAATTAGCAGCAATGAGACGCAATCAAGTATTTAATGTCCGTTAAGGGTGGCCTCACCATTAAGGACAGTTTGTCCGTTAGGGAAAGGTTTATTAGAAGAAATATATCGGAAAAACTCAGTTTTTGTTATAATTTCTCTGCCTAAAACGACAAATCCATCACGCTCAAAGAATCGAGCTACTGAGCCAATTGAGGCGCTTTCATCTGTGACTTTCATGTTGGTAATCATGATTCTGTTAGCTGCATGATTCTTCTCAACTTTGCAGTCTAATATTTTGCTCAATAAAAGGTCTTGATTGAAAGCTCCAACAACCCTGAAAGAAGAAAAGAATTCGTAGGTGGAATAGATGGGGTAAATTTTCAAATGAACCTTGAGAATTTTCAGTTTTAAGTTTCGGCAAATTTTCAGCGTTGAATTAATAAATTTTCAGATTAATTTGATAGCTAAACGATGAATATAACTTTTGACGCGCCTTTATACGCTTCTCCAAATATACTAATCACTAACATTGCAAATTCTTCTTTTGAGCCCTTAAATAGGCCTTTAAAGTCGCCCATTATTCCTTGTTTTTCGCCTGTAGAACAACGGCTAAAAGTTGCTATTTGATTCAAAATTCAATACTACTTTGGTGCTTCACAGTCGTCTATTCCAAATATATGAAATGAAATACAAGAAAATTAATAAGGTCAAATCAAGTAAACTTATATAAACCTCTTAATTCCACAATTTCCAACGCTTCCAGTAGATCACGGATGGGTTTTTTTTTCTTTCACCGCAAATGATATAAATTAAAAATTTATTTTTGTTCAAAATATAGACGAGATGAATAAAATTAAAAAGAAATACTTATAAGAAAGAAATAATATTATATAAAATCAGTAATGAATTTTGAGCTGAATTGTATATTTTTATCTTAGTTCTATGAGATTAAATGTAAGGAACAAGGTTTTACTATGAGGACCCCTTTAACACTGGCATAATTTCGTCAAAATACTGGGAGGGGAGTTGGAGCCAATTTTCCAAATTTAAGAGAAAATGACAATGAAAACTGAAAAATTATCTACAAAGATATACTAAGGAAAACTGACCTGTTTCTCAGGATACTTGAATTATGCAAGTTTATCTCAGTTTTGACAAGATTTTTTTGATGTCAAATTGATGTCTAGGGGACAAAATTAGGTGTGTAGAGTAAGTCAACCCCCCCTCCCCTCCCCCTTACCCATAGGAAATTACGCCCCTGCCCTTTAAGGGCATAAAATGGAATTTTCGATCGTAGCTATTAGTATACATGGGAAGGGACGTTTACATTAAAGACGCATCGAATGGTATATTTATATTTTGGCTAACACATTATATTTGAAACATCTGAAAATTTCAGAAGAGGGGGAAATTGCCGAGGAGTCTAAAGAAGCATGTAATTTAAGTCCGTGGTACACAATCTTTCAAAATGTGTTCAACAAAGTCACTAAAACCTTTTAGTAACGCAAGGGCAAGCTCAATTTTTGGTTAAAGATTCTCATTATTGTATAAATGTTAATTTTGTTTGAGCATTCCCCTTTCAAACAAGCTGCAGTAACAGCAAAAATTATTACTTTGTATTAATGAGACAACTCTTTTTAACGTCACTATGGAATATTTTTGAAACTGGATTTCGTTTAATTTGATTTAAAAAAAAATATTTCAATAATATTATCCAGGGCAAACTTTTAAAAGCTTGTGCAAAAAAAAAAATCAAAAAAAAATCTGTCATCTTTTTAAAAAGAATTGCCTTTTCAAAAAATCAATTCAAAAAGGGATGTAAAAATATATAAGGTCAGAACACTTAGAATATAAGAACACTGAATTTTGGACGAAATAAAATGTAGTACAATGTAGCTATAAAAAAGTATTAAGTAAAGTTATACTGACAAGAATGAAGCAAGGATTTTTCTGTTACTGTTGCTAGTTTGGCAGGATAATTCTCCAACAAGGCTACCTAAAAACCATATCTTGCTGAATAAGTGTAAAATAATTTTCACTAGTTTTCATTTTTGGTTTCTCAAACAGCGTCTTAAGCTTCGACCGTCACGGCTTTAATAAACCTATCTTTTAAGGACCCTGAGAAAAGATATCCTTTCTAGCATTTTTATCAAGGATTTAATAGTTGCTAAATGAATATGAATATACAATTAATATTATAAATAAAATTAGTAAATCTGCTAATAGATAATTAATAATCCTGCCAATAGACAATTGGAGTAAACTACTTCAATCCACCATTAAATACTATGCTATATCTAAACTAAATTAAGCAAAAAGTGTTTCATTTTTCCAACGGGGTGAAAGAGAGGTTTTGGTTTTTTCAATTATCTGATGTTCCTCAATGAATTTTCAGAACTTTTGACTGACTAAATTTTGTAATTCCATTAAAATGCCTATTCCCTAAAAATAAAAATTGATGCTTGAAAAGGAAAAAAAGCCACTATATATCAAATGATTTATCACTATAATTTTAAAACTAATATTCCAAAATCTTTAATTGACTGCATTTTAGACGTCCATAAAAATAATAATTGATGCTTAAGAATGACAAAAATGTCACTAGATACGAATTAAATGACTTTAAGAGGCCAATCTGACCAAGTCCATACAATAATTTAGCTTCCAATTCTCCATACCTGATATATGCGTAAGACTTGTAGCAACTGACCATGTTAGAAATTAAACTTATCAATTTAAAAGAAATAATTGTACAACTATTTCCTATCATTTTTATCAAGGAACCATTATTTAAGTATAATTTATTTTAATTAGATTTTAATTCTATTTCAATTGAAGAAAAAATGCCCAAACGGAAGCAGTGGTGGGATAATACGTCCAGACCTAAGACCTCTGAAGCTCTAAAAATTGGACAATCCAAATTGGGTCATTGACTTTCTTACATATTTTTATTCAGACACCCAGGATTACATCACAGGAATACATCATTTGCATAGCCGGTTATTATCAATGTAACCATTTGGGTGATTAATCTACATATTACTGTAAGCACATGATTAATAAATATGACACAAGAGAGAGAAAGGAGAGAGGAGAGAGAGAGAGAGAGAGAGAGAGAGAGAGAGAGAGAGAGAGAGAGAGAGAGAGAGAGAGAGAGAGAGAGAGAGAGAGAGAGAGAGAGAGAGAGAGAGAGAGAGAGAGAGAGAGAGAGAGAGAGAGAGAGAGAGAGAGAGAGAGAGAGAGAGAGAGAGAGAGAGAAGAGAGAGAGAGAGAAGAGAGAAAAACACATACAAACACACAGATTCAGACACACAAAGACAGGGACGTGGAAGCGAGCAACACAAACACAAAGATTGGGACCCCCAAACACACAACAACAAAAACGAGTGCGATTGGTGTATGACTCTGTGCATTTGTATAATAAGATATACCTGTGATGTATTCCTGGGTATCCAAATAAGACATATATAAGTAGGTCAATGATCCAAATTGGATTGTTCAATCTTTAGAGCCTCAGGGGTCTTAGGTCTTGAAGCATTATCCTGCCACTATAAACGGATTAGGACATATTTTGAAATTACTTTTCATAAATAAAGATTTTAAAATGTTTGTTATTTGTAGGCATAAAACTTGTCTGTTAAGGTGTTCAATCCTTCCAGGATGCACATAATACCCCCTCCTAATACTGGTCAGTGGAGCTGGCAGGCTCAAGCATTCAGGATTAGATTTAACTAAGACCAAAATTTGCCAGTGCGGAAATTTTAGCAAATGCCAGACCCATTCATAATAGGATTTAATTAAATTTTCAAGGTTTTCAGAGTAAGCATCGATGTCCAGTTTATTTGTACTTTTTTGAAATTTAAATTCAGGAAGCCAATGAAAGAGCGTTATCATCAGTCCTTACCCTTATAGAAATAAAAACTTCAAAGTGATTCAATCACAAGGTCAAAATTTTCTCTTCTAGATAGTGTGAACTAGCTAATCAGGCAAATTTTATTATGAATGGGCCTGACTTTAGCTAAAAGCTTGATTATACCTCACTGCTAGCTAAATAATGCCCGAAAGAACATTAACAAAGCCAAAAGAAGATATTTTCCTGATTGCTTTCCCGGTATGAGTAAGCACACAGCCTTCTTTTCTCACGCTTACTACTTACGCTCTCATATTTAAAGATAACTCGCAAAAGAGAATATGTTGCCTCACATCACCAATATTCTCCCACCACAATTTACCAAACACTATTGGATGCTAACCAGGCCCATATCTTTTCCCCCTTTAAGATTTAAAAAACAGATATTTTGACTTAAAATTTCATCCGAAACTTGCGTTCTCCTCTATTTAACCAACAAAAAATTCAGTACCATAAAATGAAACTCACTTTCCATCTCGTTCTAACAGGCAGTATTCCACCTTGTTATGAGTCATAGCTTCTGCTACACTATCAACATTAGATTCAGCAGGAAGAATTGGCACTTTCTCCTTATTCAAGTTTGAAAGAGGGTGTCCAGCAAACCATTGTTTGTTAACTTTTGTGTCTTCTAAGAATCCTCTCTCAATCATCCAATTATCTGACAAGAACTTTGTCATATAATTTCTAACGCTGTCTGCGAATATTACTAGACATCGCTGATTCTCCTTAAGCTTTGCTGCAGCCTGGAAAGAAGGCTTAGTGGTTATTCGATGTTTGTATTAATATTAGTGTTTAAATCTTAATAAGTTAGTGTTTAACATAAAACAAAGAGAAAGGAACTGACTTACCCACAGCCCCCAAAGAACACAGTAGGTACACAGTATACTAATTGTGTTTTAACTATAGTTTACCTCTTATCCCTATACTAGTAAGCCTCCGTACACTCATTTCTTCATTCCAATTATATTCAAAACCTTCAATAATATTTTTTGTATTCCGTATTTGCATTATTATTAGTGTTTAAATCTTGCATAGTTAGTGTTTTACATAAAACAAAGAGAAAGGTGTTGATTTACCAACGGCCCCCAAAGAATTCATTAGATAAGTACAATACCAATTGTGTATTCCTAGTAAGCCTGCATACATTTATTCCTTTATTCTAATCATGTTCAATACCTTCAATAATGTTTTTATTGTGTGAAATAACAAGAAAACGGAATGACCGGAATACATTTTCAACTGTTTTCTATTCAGCTTTTGGCATAGTTAGTTTGTTCATGATTATTTTCGCTTATGGTGGTATAAGACAGGGATATATATATATATATATATATATATATATATATATATATATATATATATATATATATATATATATATATATATATATATTATACGGATTATCATCGTCACTTGTCTTTTAACCGCAGACGTGAGCCTCTTCTTCATGTCAGAACGGCACCACAGGTTCGTTACAACCACCCAGGGAAAAATTTTAATTCTTCCTTGAAGTCCTGACCTATTTAAGTCGTTCTTGTGACTAGAAATGTCAATGATGTTATGCATAATAATCGTTTAATTGATTCAAAATAAGAAATATGACTTCAGCAATAAGACGTTCTGTTGGTAATTGTCAAGGCTTCCTTCCACACTTCGTTATATGTTCTTCGTTCATTTTCAGGTGGTAGCAGAACTTCTAAGCTACGTTGTCTTTTCACACGAGAAAACGCCACGCATAACATTCCATGATTAAAAACTGGAGTGCTAAGGTCGACACCAACAAATTCAAAAGTTTGCCCTTGCGACTTATGTATAGTCATGGCAAATGCCGATCGAAGTGGAAACTGATGTCGTTGAACAGTATTATGTTGTTACATAATTCAGTAACAACTAGACCTCCGTTGCCTGTGCAACGGGAAGTGTTGCAGCAACTGTGCCCTGTTCCTTAGGGCACATTTGCGGAGCAACACGTGCAACTGTGCCCTACGGGACACAGTTGCGGAGCAACAGTGACACCAATTCGAAGTATTATGTTTCGAGACGCACATTTCGGGAATTATTTCCGGGAAATCTGAAAGAGATACGGAAATAACGTCTTATAGTTTTCTGCTTAAGTTTTGATGGTCTAAGCTAGGAAAATATAAAACAAACCAAATTCACCAAAAAATTTAAATTGCCCCGAGGGCATGACAAAACTTCCAAATAGAAAAACCCAAAGAAGGAATTTTATTTCGGAGAAACTATTGTAAGCTCCAGTTGTTAGGAGATCGAGACCTGTCGAACCGCGTTGGAAAAAAAATTCTAGCTGGTCCTGAACAGAAGTTACCTCCAGAACGTCCAAACTTCGGAAATTATTTCTTAGAGAACGAAGCAACTTGGTATATAGAACACTTTACTTCTTCTTGCATACTTTTCATAGCACTACTCGATAAAAATATAAGAAACATCAAAATTGAAAATTTGAGAAAATTCCAAAAAAAACCGGAACGAGATGGACTTTTCCGGAATTATTTCCGGGAAATCTGTAAGAGCTACGGAATTTTGTGCTCCGGTCCTCGAAGAGACAAATGAAAGTTCTACATGAGTTCAGCATAACTGTATTTCTAACAAGTTTATTTCCGAAGCTAGGGTCGTCTTAACTTGACGCCAAAAATCGAACGCAGAGTTTCTAAGAAAAAAAACGGTTTTATTTTTTTTTATGGAAAACTGTTAGAAATTTTAGGAACTTCTCTGGAACTTTTTTACTCTGTTTCACGTTTCCCTTCCCTCTGAAAAATCTCAAATTTTTAACTCTTACCACTTCGGAGCTACAGGTCACTGATCACGGTGAAAAAAAAAACTACTGCTTTCGTAGTTTTTTTTTTTTTTTTTTTTTATGGTTTTCGACTATGCTGAACAAAATGGCTATCTAAAAATTTTAATTCGTTGACTTTGGGAAAAAAATGAGCGTGGGAGGGGGCCTAGATGCCCTCCAATTTCTTTGGTAATTTAAAAAGGGCACTAGAACTTTTCATTTCCGTTAGAATGAGCCCTCTTGCGACATTCTAGGACCACTTGGTCGATACGATGACCCCTGGGGAAAAAAAACAAAAAAACAACAAACAAACAAATAAACACGCACCCGTGATTTGTCTTCTGGCAAAAAATACAAAATTCCACATTTTTGTAGATAGGAGCTTGAAACTTCTACAGTAGGGTTCTCTGATACGCTGAATCTGATGGTGTCATTTTCGTTAAGATCCTATTTTCCTAAATAAGGCAAATTTTCTCAGGCTCGTAACTTTTGATGGGTAAAACTAAACCTGATGAAACTTATATATTTAAAATCACCATTAAAATGCGATTCTTTTGATATAGCTATTAATACGAAAATTCAATTTTTTAGAGTTTTGGTTACTATTGAGCTGGGTCGCTCTTTACTACAGTTCGTTACCACGAACTGTTTGATCTAAGTTACGCAAAAGCATAACTATCGTATTTTTCTTAATTTCTAAGTCATGTGGTGGTAATTCTGCAGTTTCAATTGAAGTGAGGGATTCTGGAGTAACTTCAATTCCTCCTTTTTCTTTATCTTTTACAGAATCGTAACTTTTATGTGATTTGTAATCTCCTGGAAGGCAATCGACAATTTTCGCTCTTACTTTATTAGCTTCTTTGATGACTGATCCTAAAATTACTCGATCCTTCATCAAATTGAAACTTTGTTTAGACAAACATTCTCCTAAAACTTTCTGTATTAAATTGCCTCCGTAAATTAGGTCTTCCGGTAATTTAATCTTACTAAGAAGATTTTTAGGAAGATTTCCATTTCCCAGTTCAACATAGAGCCGTTTTCGAGAACAAACGTACATACACAATCATTGCTCATATATATATATATATATATATATTATATATATATATATATATATATATATATATATATATATATATATATATATATATATATATATATATATATATATATATATATATATATATATATATATATATACATCTAAACTATATTATTACCTCCTTTTATTTTTTATTTTTGTAGTGTAACATTGTAACATTCTCAGTACTAAAGTATGCCACCAAGCATGTGCACTGGCTTGTCATATCCGGGCAAAGAACACAAGCTGAAAAACACAGAAGAAACACAGAAAAACATATTGGATATATTCAAACAAATTGGAAATTATTAAAATATATATTTTATTTTTCGTTTGTGTTTTATATTTCTTGTTTTTCGCCTTTTCTTATATTTCTTGTTTAATTTGGTTTAGTTTTTCTTATAAAAGCTTCCGGGCCGGAAGTCTTTTTCCGTTGCCTTATTTTAAATATCACGCCAGTTTTTCTATTTTCTCATTTGTTTAATTTGTAAACACAATTTTCTAAAGGAGCTGATACATTTCTGTTATGTTAAAGGTGTTGCAATTTGAAATGGCTAGAAAAAAGATTAGTTTTTTCGAAAAAGCTATAAGATATATTCAAAAATTCAGAGCAAATTTTAGTCTCAAACAACTAATTATAAGAGGCTACGTAAGCAAAGGTGCTGCTTTACAGGATATTAATGAATATAAATTCAACAGCTTCTAACTTGCCTTTAACGCTCCCACTAAGACTGTTCCACAGGATCCTCCAACCAAAAGGCCCTCCTCCTTCATTATTTCTCTGCACATGTTAAAAGATTCGTGATCACTTGGTTTATACCATTCATCCGCAACTTGGCCGTCTGCAAAAAAAAAACAAAAAAAAAAAAAAAACATTCAAAAGTCATACAGTGATATGAAATTTGAAAAATTATTTATTCCAATTTCGGAAAAAATCAGTACGGTTCTTTCAGATTTAGCTATTTCCTTTCAAATAAGACAGTTAAGGAATCTATCACCGCAGTTCCTTTTGTCTTTTTTAAAATTACAAATACACCAAAGAATTTTTTCCCGAAAACAGTGAAGAGCAAAATTAAAACTTCAAAGAAACAAAAATCTTTTTATATGAGATGTCAAACTAAAACCTGGGTAGAAACGACTTTGAATAAAGAAATAAAAGAAAAAAACAAAGAAAATAAAAAAAATTCAAACTTGAAACGGACATTAATCACTACAGATAAGGGTTGTTCTGACACCCCATAAGCCCACCTCTTTTGACATACCTAGAGCTCCCTATGTATTAATACACATTGTACTTTACTAATTAAATGGTATTGCATTGATGTTGGAAATTAGCTGATGAATAAATATAGACAAGATTTCACACCAAAAAGAGTAGAAGCGATAGCCAACCGAAGAAAAATGAAACTTACGACGAACAGAAATTATAACTAGATCTACGTTGGATGGGCAACGTGAGGTGTTGCAGCAGCCTTTGTTCGAATTTGTTCGAAACCTAACCTAACCTCGCTTCGATTAAAAGCTGAAGTTGTTAATTTGTAAGGATCTTAAAATAAATACTAGTTACACCAACTCACAAAAGTTGGAAACCCCTCATTGCAGCTAGCAAAAGTTGCAAGCCCCTCATCGCTAAAAAAGATTGTAGCCTAACAGCTGATTATTACTTACAAGTTCCCTACATGTCTTACCGCTGGTACCAAATTGGTCTTACCATCAAATACACCAAAAACAAATAACAGGTACACCAACTACCAAAAGTTGTGAACCCTTCATTGCAGAAGATGATTATGAGCTCACAGCCGACTGTTGCTTAAAAATCCCTTAAACGTCTCACAATTGGTATCAGCCAATTTTTGGCTTCAATGTGTACCTTACTACTGAAGCGCTCAGCCCCTTTAAACTTTCAAACTTGTACATCTCATGAAGGAATTTTACTACCAAAAAATGGATGACATATACTTTGGTCAACTCATCAAGAACTATCGACTGCCGTCGAAAAAAACAAATCTATCTGTTTTAGCTCAAAAGTTGAATTTTTTGCCGTAGGCCAAGTTTCTAACGTCACCACTTAGAAAGGAGTAAAGGATAAACTCTAATTTCTTTAGAATGATAAAACTTTTGAAGTTTAAGAGGTACATCAGGTACCATTTCTCTACCGCAATCCCAAGTGCGAAAAACCGTATGATAAACTCAGCTGAAATAACGAACAAAAATGGGCAGAAGCAATAGATGGCGGCACTTTCGGTCCTCACCTTTTTATTTCTATAATTTTTTCTATTTATCACTCAAAGAAGATATATTGGCTGTGGGGCCGGGTAACTGCCACATATATTTAACACTTATAGATTTTAGTCCACCTTCAATTTGAAACTGGTGCCTGCCTCCTTGCCTGCTAGAACGGAGCTTTCCACTCGAAAGCAGAAACATGGTTTGATGAAACGAAAACTTCATTGCATAGCTTCAGATAGTTCTCTCTCACATAGGCTATAAAACTACAAGTCACTTCACACACTATAGGCTCTGGCTCAAGGACAAGCAAAACCATCCTTTTTGGCCACAGGCAAGAGCTCTAAGAAGGTTTCCAAAATGCAATTTCATATTCATCAATCCGGCCTAAGGTCCACACTTTCCATAAAAACGCAGAGGTTGTACCCTTACCACTTTCTAGGAATAAGCTAAAATCGGGGTGCTAGGAACAAAAAAAAAAAACACGACAAAACCAAAGTGTTGCTTTCGGAACACAATAAACAATGATGGAACCAGACTTTTGAATCATCAAGGTACCAAACACAAAGAAGGAATATTAACCTTCCCCAGGGCTGTCAATTGGGGTGAGCGTATAGGGGGGGGTATTGTCCCCTAGATTTTCAGAATTCTTATTACACAAACGCCTTATTATACAAAGTGCGTGCTTACCGTGTTTTAATTTTGAACCCTTATTTCCAAATTTTTGCCTCAGATTTAAAATCAACACCTTCATATATGTTTTAATGATACTAAAGAGCGAAGTTAAAACTTGAAAGAAGAGAAATTGTAAAAATAACATGCCCCTACCCCTTTAGAACATTTTTTTGGAAGTATAGACTTAAGAAATAAGTTCCAATTGGATAAAGAGATATAAGCTTATAATGAACAATAGAAATTTGAAAGGTGAATTTAAAGAGGACAAAAATTCATGACATTTAGATATACGCACCAAGCACTGTAGGGGTAAAATCATGGCCAATCCCTTCAACTTCAAAAAACTTTTTTTTAGATCTATCTTCGTCGCTCATAATAGAGCCTTCTGGTTCAACCCCAACGATAATGCAGTTGGGCATTTTTTCCTTTAATTTCCTTCCAATTCCAGTAAGGGTTCCACCAGTACCAGCTCCAATGACCACCATGTCTAGTTTTCCATCACATTGTTCAATGATTTCCTCTGCAGTCAAGTCGTAATGGGCAAGTGGATTGCTGGCACTTCTATACTGAAAAGACATTTATTACTTTTAATCAAGACAAGTGAATATGAATTAATGTTAGACAAGGAGGGAGGGCAACATTATCAAAAACCCCCTAGTCAGGGGAATTGCAGAAAGAAAATATTTTGAAAAATGGCAAGTCTGGATGTTCGGTAGGGTTAGGAGTCCGCCCCCATCACAAATAATGCATTTTAAATATGAATAGACAATTACAACTTATTTATCCATGAAGTGGCTTAACAGATGTCTGCTGAAGAAAGAGGGATGGAGTGTCTACAAGCCCCCAAATCTTCCCTTAAACGTTTGTAGTTTTGACAATTCCCCAAGATTGCATGGGCCTTTCCCATCTGGTTGGAATAAGGTTCTACTCAGACACATTGGCTACAAGATTTAAGAGGCGTTGTGTTTCTAGTTTCTAGATGAGCAGAAAAACTGGAAATACGATTCAGGATTTTCAAGTGTTCTTCAACGGATTTTCAAGGCTTTTTAATGACTACAAAATTCAAGAGGCGTTGTGTTTCTAGTTTCTAGATGAGCAGAAAAACTGGAGATACGATTCAGGATTTTCAAGTGTTCTTCAGCGAATTTTCAAGGCTTTTCAATGACTACAAAATTCAAGAGGCGTTGTGTTTCTAGGTTCTAGGAGAGCAGAGAAACTGGAAATACGATTCAGGATTTTCAAGTGTTCTTCAACGGATTTTCAAGGCTTTTTAATGACTACAAAATTCAAGAGGCGTTGTGTTTCTAGTTTCTAGATGAGCAAAAAAACTGGAAATACGATTCATGCTTTTCAATTCCAACAAAATTCAAGAGGCGTTGTGCTTCTAGTTTCTAGGTGACCAGAAAAACTGGAAATACGATTCAGGATTTTCAAGTGTTCTTCAACGGATTTTCAAGGCTTTTCAATGACTACAAAATTCAAGAGGCGTTGTGCTTCTAGTTTCTCGGTGACCAGAAAAACTGGAAATACGATTCAGGACTTTCAAGTGTTCTTCAACGGATTTTCAAGGCTTTTTAATGACTACAAAATTCAAGAGGCGTTGTGTTTCCAGTTTCTAGGAGAGCAAAGAAACTGGAAATACGATTCAGGATTTTCAAGTGTACTTCAACGGATTTTCAAGGCTTTTTAATGACTACAAAATTCAAGAGGCGTTGTGTTTCTAGTTTCTAGATGAGCAAAAAAACTGGAAATACGATTCAGGCTTTTCAATTACAACAAAATTCAAGAGGCGTTGTGCTTCTAGTTTCTAGGTGACCAGAAAAACTGGAAATACGATTCAGGACTTTCAAGTGTTCTTCAACGGATTTTCAAGGCTTTTTAATGACTACAAAATTCAAGAGGCGTTGTGTTTCTAGTTTCTAGGAGAGCAAAGAAACTGGAAATACGATTCAGGATTTTCAAGTGTTCTTCAACGGATTTTCAAGGCTTTTTAATGACTACAAAATTCATGAGGCGTTGTGTTTCTAGTTTCTAGGAGAGCAAAGAAACTGGAAATACGATTCAGGATTTTCAAGTGTTCTTCAACGGATTTTCAAGGCTTTTTAATGACTACAAAATTCAAGAGGCGTTGTGTTTCTAGTTTCTAGGAGAACAGAAAAACTGGAAATACGATTCAGGCTTTTCAATTACAACAAAATTCAAGAGGCGTTGTGCTTCTAGTTTCTAGGTGACCAGAGAAACTGGAAATACGATTCAGGATTTTCAAGTGTTCTTCAACGGATTTTCAAGGCTTTTTAATGACTACAAAATTCAAGAGGCGTTGTGTTTCTAGTTTCTAGATGAGCAAAAAAACTGGAAATACGATTCATGCTTTTCAATTCCAACAAAATTCAAGAGGCGTTGTGCGTCTAGTTTCTAGGTGACCAGAAAAACTGGAAATACGATTCAGGATTTTCAAGTGTTCTTCAACGGATTTTCAAGGCTTTTCAATGACTACAAAATTCAAGAGGCGTTGTGCTTCTAGTTTCTCGGTGACCAGAAAAACTGGAAATACGATTCAGGACTTTCAAGTGTTCTTCAACGGATTTTCAAGGCTTTTTAATGACTACAAAATTCAAGAGGCGTTGTGTTTCTAGTTTCTAGGAGAGCAAAGAAACTGGAAATACGATTCAGGATTTTCAAGTGTTCTTCAACGGATTTTCAAGGCTTTTTAATGACTACAAAATTCAAGAGGCGTTGTGTTTCTAGTTTCTAGATGAGCAGAAAAACTGGAAATACGATTCAGGCTTTTCAGTTACAACAAAATTCAAGAGGCGTTGTACTTCTAGTTTCTAGGTGAGCAGAGAAACTGGAAATACGATTCAGGATTTTCAAGTGTTCTTCAACGGATTTTCAAGGCTTTTCAATGACTACAAAATTCAAGAGGCGTTGTGTTTCTAGTTTCTAGGAGAGCAAAAAAAACTGGAAATACGATTCAGGCTTTTCAATTACAACAAAATTCAGAGGCGTTGTGCTTCTAGTTTCTAGGTGACCAGAAAAACTGGAAATACGATTCAGGATTTTCAAGTGTTCTTCAACGGATTTTCAAGGCTTTTTAATGACTACAAAATTCAAGAGGCGTTGTGTTTCTAGTTTCTAGGAGAGCAAAAAAACTGGAAATACGATTTAGGATTTTCAAGTATTCTTCAACGGATTTTCAAGGCTTTTTAATGACTACAAAATTCAAGAGGCGTTGTGTTTCTAGTTTCTAGGAGAGCAGAGAAACTGGAAATACGATTCAGGATTTTCAAGTGTTCTTCAACGGATTTTCAAGGCTTTTCAATGACTACAAAATTCAAGAGGCGTTGTGTTTCTAGTTTCTAGGAGAGCAGAGAAACTGGAAATACGATTCAGGATTTTCAAGTGTTCTTCAACGGATTTTCAAGGCTTTTCAATGACTACAAAATTCAAGAGGCGTTGTGTTTCTAGTTTCTAGGAGAGCAGAAAAACTGGAAATACGATTCAGGCTTTCAAGTGTTACCAACCAGCTGGTTGTTCAATAAAGTGTTTTTCATGGATGAATAAAAAACAACACCGAATTCTCTGCTATAAATTAACGACTTTTAACCAATATAAAATAACTGGAAAATGATAGCAAGTATCGTGCTTCAAACAAGGACAAAAATATGTCTAGTTCCTGATTTCACCCAGGATTACAGACCACAGATAGTAGGTTCCATCAGAGAATCAATTTTTCCGGGATGGAGGGGGGTATTGTTTTTGGTCTTGAACGGCTATGCTATGGTGAAAAGCCAGTTAATATCAACATATTTAAAATCTACAATTTCTACAAGCGAGTCTGCACGTTCAGCAGCAGGGCTAAACTGTTGTTTATGAAAAGGGTAATCTATAGAATTATAAAAGTTTCAACCCGATAGAAAAGTTCTCCTGGTTCTTTTTTGTGGACTAAAGTATGCTTTCAAATCAAAGCCCCTTCTCCCAAGGAATTACGAATATTCGGATTAAGCAATTTGAAAAAAAAAACAATTAGCCATTTTTCGGGCACCATTTTCAGGTTAGCCAGTCATTTGTTCGATTTGTCAGGGAAATAAAATTCTAATTGCCTCAAAGACCTTCCAAAATTTGGTTCAATCAAACAGCAGAAGTTTGTTGGCCTTTTTTGGGCCATGCTCCACAGCCTAATTTTTACCATATTAGGATTCTCTTGTCCCAAGGACTGTCTGACCAAGGATCAGAGCTAAATGTTTCAAGCGGATTGAAACAAGAATTGACTGTTTTGTTCCTCATTCTTTGGAACAGATATTTACATACACTGGGATCCAAATGACAGAACCATTCACGGTTTTAAATTTGAATCTGTGAAAGACAAAGTTTCGGATCTTCTTTTGGGCCCATTTTCGGCAATCGTACATTATTTCTTTATTCATCTTTCCTTTTTTTGGCATCAGGACCCACTTGGCCTTTTTTAGGGTAGCAGGTTAAGGCAGATTATGTCGATTCAAAATTATACAGTACTGCTTTCTGTTTTTTTCTTTATTGTAAGTTTCAAGCCGTTCGGGAAAAAGTCTTGACCTTTTTTAGGATCGCAATTTGAGGCAAATTATCTCTATTCAAAATTATAGTGTCGAGCTGCTTTCTTTTCTGTTTTTTTATTTTTTATTTTCTTTCATTTGAAATACAACTGAAAACTGGTGAATCGAAAAATTGTTAATTACTCTGGTTGTTTAGAACACCCAGTTTTACTGCTACCACTGCTACTGCTGCTACTATTACCAAGGCTAAAGTTATTAAGGTGAAACTATGAAAAATGAAAGAAAAATACCTAGCTTGAACTAAGTTCTCTGGTAAGAAAATGGCAGAAGAAGACGTAAAAGGACATTTTTTTGAGTCAAATCTTTCAGATTCCCCCCCCCCTCGACCTCTTTTAAAGAGTTGTGATGTTTAGGTTGTCACCCGCTTTAACGAAATCACTTTGACGATTTAACGAATCGACTTAACCGATTTTACGCCGTGTATATGTCGCAAAAAGGATGGCAAATGCAGTAATTTGATCAAATACCTGACCTAGACATCTGAGCATGTGCTTGGTTTTCACATTACTGCAATACACTAAATCGGCCCCTCAGTGAAACCCAAAAAAATTGAAAAAAGCAAACATCTTCATTATATCCATGAGGTTAACGATGAGGTGAAGTAAGCCTTAGTTTAATTCTTTGCTGTTTTCTACTGGCAATAAAGAAGTACCCCTGACATGCTTAAGCATTGGTCCTACAGAAATCCTAACTATAATGACCGACTGGTATATATTGATGTGGGAATTAGTTGGAATAAAATCAGTAGTAAAATTTATGTTCAAACTGCAATAAAAATACGCTGAATAAAAGAATGTGGCAATTTTTATGCCCGATAAACATCATTGTCACACCTGTTGATATGAAAACACCAAGATTTAGAATAATCTAACAAAATCCTGTATCATAATTCACAATGCTTTTTAGGTGATTTGCTAGGTAACTAAAGAACTGTCAATAAATGGAAAGAAAGTTTTCATTCACTATACCAGTATTTACTCAAGCTCTACCATATCGAAAAATCTTAAGAATGACCTAGTAGAACTTAGCAATGTATTGACATAGTAAATTAAAGCCTTTTCTGTTTATTGATGCATGCATAGTCACTGAAACCCTTATATTCACTTGGCAAACGATGAAAAAGACACAAGTGTTTTTGCTTGAGACTCATATTGGTTTGAAAAGCCTTTAATTTGTTTCCAGGTATTATTTACTAATATCTTATCTTTGTATATTCTGCCAGATCTATCATACTTCTGTTCTCCTGTTCAAGAAGAAAACTCCTGTTCTGAACTTCCATATGTTCTAATCACAAAAATTAAATCTTGAATCTATATTCTGATTGGGTAGGGTCTTTACATTTGTACCCTTGATCTTTCTAAGGCTTTCGGTAGCATTGTATTGCTCTTTATTCTCACTGTCAGGCTCTTTATTCTCTTTATAGTCACGGCATTAACATTTCGCTGATTTTTTTTTCAGAAGTTCTGGTACGGTAAATCCTATCTTTGAATTAAAACTAACGGTACCCTTTCTTCTTTTATTGTCCCTGCTCGTCGGGGTGTACGGCAGGGCGGAGTATTATCTCAAAGTATTTTTAAATTTTGTATTTCTAGTATTCTTGATAATATATCTTCTGTGTGTTTTGTTGGATTAACTGATATTTCATACATGAAGAATACATGAATTCTTATTCTTTTATTAAAATCGGTCTTTCGCTTAACGTTGGTAAATGTGAGTATCTTTCTTTCAATTCTCCATCCCCTCTTAAACCTCTAAGCTCTAAGCTTTTTTCCATCCCTCTTGTAGATTCGATGCAGTGGTTGGGTATTACACTTGCCAAGAATTTAAAAACTTTTCGTGAATGTGCCGTCCGGGATGCTAAAACGAAGATCCACGTTGGTTACTCTAAAATTGTAGCTAATCGAGGCAAATATGATCGCATTGCCCTTGGAAAGCTGTATTCTACTTTTTCAGATCATTCTGTTCTTTACCTTTCTGGGCTCTATCCTATACTTAGGAATAAGGATTTTAGTGATATTCGGGTGGCCTTTTTCCGTTATTGTAAATATCTTCTTTATCTTCCTATTTGGTATAGGAATAGAAAATTAACTAGACCTACGTTGCCTGAGCAACGTGAAGTGTTGCGCCAACCTTTCTCCGGCTTCGCCGAATAAAGTGTTGCGAGTGCAACACTTTGGTTTTGTTTCTTTGCTATCGGTTAAACGCTGAAGTTGGCAGCCTATCGAAACTTTTCAAACGTTATGTTCAAAGAAGAACGCGATCAGCAATCAAAAAACAACAATAACAAAAGAATATCGAAAGAAGGGACTAAATTGAATTTGCAGCCAGTTGAACTTTATCCTTTTCAATCGTAGACATCGTGACGGAGGAAAACTTGGAACAATATCTTATATAATCTAGTTGGTATTAAAAGGCCATCCGTAACTTTTCAGAATTAAAATACCATAGCTTAATTATTACTAAATATTACTAATTATTAAATAAATACCTAATTATTACGAAACTAGCTCATTGTTTCACGTTATCGTTTGTACCCGTTGCGTAAACGCTTATTTCTAGGTTACAGTGAGCATGGGTAGGCTACACCAACTAGCAAAAGTTACAAACCCCTTTTCACTGAAGTTGATTGTAGCCTAACAGACGATTACTCCTTACAAGTCCCCTGCATGTCTTACCACTGGAACCAAATTGGTCTTACCATCAAATACACCGGAAACAAATAATAGGTACACCAGCTAGCAAAAGTTGCAAACCCCTTATTGCCGAAGATGATTATGGTCTAACAGCCGACTGTTGCTTACAAGTCCTCTACTTGTCTCACAATTGGTATCGTCCTATTTTTGGTTTCACTATGTACCCTACTATTGAAGTTGTCAACCCCTTCAAACTTTCAAACTAGTATATCTCATGAAGGAATTTTTGTACCAAAAAATGGATGACATACACTTTGATCAGCTTATCAAGAGCTATCTATTGCCGTCAAAAAAAATTCTATCTGTCTTAGTTCAAAAGTTGATTTTTTTGCCGTAGGCAAACTTTTTAACGTCACCACTTAGAAAGGAGCAAAGGATAAGCTCCAGTTTCTTTAGCAATGACAGAACTTTTAAGTTTAAGAGGTACATCTGATAACATTTCTCTACCTCAATTCCAAGTCCGAAAAAACAAATGATAAACCCAGCAGAAATCACGGCAGCACTTTCGGACCCATGGGAAAATGCAGTTTTTTTACTTCTGTAATTTTTTTCTATTTATCACTCAAAGAAGATATATTGGCTGTGGGGCCGGGTAACTGCCGCATATATTTAACACTTGTAGATTTTAGTCCATCTTCAATTTGAAAGTGGTGCCTGCCTGCTTGCCTGCTAGAACGGAGCTTTCCACTCGAAAGCAGAAACACGGTTTGATAAACGAAAGCTTGGCTGCACAACTTCAAATACTCCTCTCTGACATAGGCTATATAACTCCACTTCACTTCGCACACCGTAGGCTCTGGCTCGTGGACAAGCAAAAACCATCCTTTTTGGCCCCAGGCAAGAGTTATGCGGAGCTTTCCAAAATGTAATGTCATATTCATCAATCCGGCCTGAGGTCCGCACTTTCCGTAAAAACCGCACAGGTTAGACCCTTACCAGTTTCCAGGAATAAGCCGAGATCGGCGGCATAGGAAAAAAAAAGCGGGACAAAACCAAAGTGTTGCTCTCGCAACACAATAAATAAGTTTCACCTCCCGAATATTACTGAAAAGCTGACTGGTTTGCACAAAAAGATTTCGGAAACAGCGCATCTGCGATTGTCGCCTCATCATGGCTTAATTCGTTTTTTTCATTAAAATTATTTATTTAATGTTATTGTCGTTTAATTATTTTCGGTGATTATTGTTGTTATTGTTTTTTTGTATAATATTATCGTTAATTTTCGCTTGTGTTTACTGTTTATTCCATTATTTATATTTTTATGTAAGTGGGTTATAAATAAATATATATTGGCCAGTGATAATTTTTACGCTTGAAAGTTTAACATTGCTCAACTTGCCAAAAATTTTGCCCGAGATGCATTATTGTCACTGTAGTTGTACATAAGTTTGATTAATCTGCAAGCATGATCATAATTTCAAATTATTCAATAATTTTTTGACAATAATTTGTAATTGTTTTTAATTCCAAAAATCATTTCCAATTATCCAATGATTGTTGACTATTTCAGCTATTGAATAATTATCGAATATTTATATCCAAGCTGTTTTATAATTTTCAATATATTAAAATAATTTTTATTATTTTTAATAATTTCCAAGAATCCAATAATCTCAATAAATTATAAAGGACTGAAAAAATAAATGTCAATCTACAACAAAATTTTCTTGACATATGCATAGGCATTTTTCATTTTATTAAAACCTTTAGTGGGTAGAATTTCTTGTTTTCTTTCTAAATGTATTTGGTTATCATTGAACCAAATAAATTGGTCTATAAATTAATGTTCACGGCCCGTATTCGTGTTAAGAATTATAAAAACAGACATAAATCTGACGCTTGTTTGTATTTGAAATTTATCTTCTTTTTATGATCCGACGACAAATTTTGTTGCCAGAACTTTGCTCCTTATAAGATAGGGAATATCATAATCATAGGGCAGAATTTCAATTTTCTTGCAACACAGGACAAATTATTACGCAAGAATATTTCTAGCAACAGGTGGATTACCCGTATGGACACATAAGTAAGGATATGTTTCAGGGGGAGGGGTTACAAATTTTAAAGGGATATAGAAAACACCTCCTGTTGTGTAACGTTCCCCATAATTTTGGTAAAAAGGCTTTTCAATCATATTGAAAAAAAAATTCGAAGAATCTTAGTAAATTCCAAAACATTCCGATAGCTGGAAATAAAGAACGAAAGTTTAAAAAAAAACATGGACAAACAAAAATGTTTCGATCTAAGTAAGATTTTTTTGAATAAGGCATGATTTTTGACAGTCAAAAAATGATATTATTCCTCGTCTTATGATTTCTGAACAGGTGCCACGTGTAGCCTTTCCACATGTACCGGTGGAAATTATTTATGCCTGTACATTTGGGCCATAGCAACATGCTTAGAAGAAGGACAAAAAATGTTATTAAAATGTGCATAAAATGCACAAAAGAAACAGTTGTTCCCAAAACCAAAGGACTTATCTCTCATTTTCATAATCACACCTGTACATAGAGCAAAATTAAGATTTTAAGCTTTTAGTAGGAATAGCGTTTTACTGAGGATTTATATAAAAATGAATTGAACAGTTCGTGGTAACAAACTGTAATTAAGGAGCAACTCGGCCCAATAGCAACCAAAACTCGAAAAAAGGAATTCCAATAACGGTTATTACATCTAAAAAATGCTGATTCGGAATATACAATTAATTGAATTTAATGTTACCCATCAAAAGCTACGAGCCTGAGAGAATTAACTTGATTTTCAAGAAGGAGGAAGCACCCCTCAAAAATGTAGTAATCTCAATAAAATCAGTCCCATCAGATTCAACGTATCAGAGAAACCTATTGTAAAGGTTTCAGGATCCTATCTAAAAAAATTAGAATTTTGGATTTTTTTTTTGCCAAAAAAGATCTCGGATTCGTGTTTCTTTGTTTATTCTTTTCGTTTTTTCCTCAGGGGTGATCGTATCGACCCAGTGGACCTAGAATATCGGGAGAGGTCCCATAAAAATGAAAATTAAAAGTTTTTGTATCCTTTTTAAGTGACCGAAAATATTGGAAAGCGACTAGGCCCCCTTCCACGCCCATTATTTCCTATAAATGGTCCGGTCAAAATTTTGAGACAGCCATTTTGTTCAACATATTTGAAAACATGAATAACTATGCCTTTGGAGATATCATGACCCCCCCCCCTCACAGACCCTGGGGAAAGGTCTTTAAGTTAAAAAAATTTGTTTACGTATAGCATTTAATATCGAGAAGTATGCATACATTCTTCAGGTGGGGGGAGGATTTTCTGGTGGTGGGATTTTCTACGGGGAGGGAAGTTTGCGGGGAGTGACTTTTTCAGGGGAAATTTTACAATGGGGGAATTTGCCAGAATTTCTGTAACAAATTCGTCTTATGTCTTGCTTTCTCTTTGTCCAGGGTAAATTTTCAACAGGATTGAATTGTCTAGAGAATAAATCCATGAGAAGGAGCGATTTTTCCGCGGATGTGTAGCCAGATTTCGTGTTATTATATAAAAAAACGATCAGAAATTAGATAAAAACAATTTTTTCAACTGAAAGTAAGGAGCAATATTAAAACTTAAAACGAATAGAAACTATTACGTATATAAGGGGGGTCGCTTTTTCTCGACACCTCGCTCTTCACACTAAAGTTTGAATTTTGTCCCAATTCTCTAAGAACGATTTCTAGTACACATGGGTCGTTTACTTAGAACAATAAGAAGCTTTTTAAAGATAATAACAAACCATAGCGTAAAGAGCGAGGTGTTGCGGAGGGGGCAACCACACTCATATGCACAATAATTTCTGTTCGTTTTAAGTTTTAGTTTTGTTCCTTGCTTTTAGTTGAAAAAAACGTGTTTTTTTTATCTAACAGCATAAAAAACGAGGGTACGAAGGGGTAGCCCCATACCCATTTACGGAATAATTTCTGTTCACTTTAAGCGTTCATTTTTCCCCTTGCTTTTAGTTGAAAAAGATTATTTTTCACTGAATTTTGTAAAGGTTTAGTTTTGTCAAGTTTTTATCTTGGAACGTGACACCAGTATTTTGAGTCCAGGATTTTCAATTACAAGCCAGAACCGAAACGCCAGAGCCGAAAATGGAACACTTTGGCCTCACCAAGGCCAAAGGAAAAGATTGAGGCAGCAAAAAAATAAAAATATTCTTATTTGCTTCTTTGAAAGCCAAGAAATTGTCCACGGAGAGGGTGTCCTTTAAGGTCAGCAGTCAATCAAAAGTAATCGAGGACTTCTAGAATACAAAGGAGTTGTATCACCCCAATAGTCCTTAGAGCACAGCGATTTCAAGTATTAAGTTTTGGAAATATATTCCCGTGACTCTTCGGCTTCCTTATTTTTCCTGACAAATAATTTCTTGGACCCTGTAACTTTTTTCTTCTACCAGGAGTTGAGGTTCAGCCTGAAAAATGACATTCGGAACACGAGAAAATATTCCAAGCGCTCAAAATTGAGCTTAATAGGGCTTACTAGAGTATCTGAGCTCCAGAGCTGCTACGAATAACGGAAACATCGTTTTCAGAACTTTTCGGATCCACAAGTCTCATTACTTTATTTACAGACCTCACTCCCCCGCCTCCCAAATTTTTCGAATTTTAAATTGTTCTTTAATCTTGATATTCTAGGTTCGGAAGGGAGAACTGAAACAACCCTGTCTTCCCCAATGGGTACCGCCACCCTCCTCCAAATGTTTCAAATTTGAACTTCATTACTCTTGATGTTCTAGTTTCGGAAGGGAAAACTAAAACAACCCCATCCTGCCCAGTGGGTACCATTGATTTTAAAAATTAAGAACCATGTAATCAAGCAGAATTCAAATACAGAATTTTACTTTTCTAGCATTCGCCTCCGAAAAAACCAGTAAATTCAATAAGCCGTGTTCAATTACTTAAATTTTTAAGTCAAAGAAGTAGCACCGTATCATTTATATTTCGTACTCTCCTTAGATATGGTTTTAGTTTGTTTTGATAAGGTTTGTTAAGTTTTGTTAAGCTTTTTATGTTATTTTGTTAAGTTATTAGTTTTGATCAATTTTTTTAAGTCAAATTAAAGTAGTCCCGTATCATTCATATTTCGTTATTCTCCTTAAATATAGTATTTTAGTTTGTTTTGATAAGGGAAATCTTGTTCTGATGGTCTATGGACAGTCAAATTAGTTTATACATTGTTCTGTGGCTTAGATATCATAATTAAGTAATCAAATAAAGAATTTAATTTTTCCTTCAGAACCAAGAAACATAAAAAATATAAACAGTATAGCATCAACGGTATTTTATTTTTTACGCGGGAACGAAGACAGATAAATCTAGACATTTATACAATAGCCTAGACGATATTTCGGCGCTTTGCAGCTTTCTAATAATTTACGATAAACTGTAATCCGACCATCGTCTCATTTTGCGTTGAGCTCAAACTCAATTAAAGGAGCTAATTTGAAAGATTAAATCTTTTGTTTTAGATTTAGGCAATCTAAAAAAATGATTAAACTTGAATTTATGGGGCTAAAAGCTTTCCACTTTCAACAGTTATATACGCGAGGGAGTGCACAATGCGTGCAGTAAAAGTATGCCATGCAGGGTAAGACGCATCTCATACATGGCACAAACAGATACGGCGTGGCAGAAATCTGTCGCCAACAGAGAAACAAGAAGTACTCAGAGATGTATACCAAATGGTGGCGAATAGGCAGCCCCCCGATTGTACAAGGTAGTTGGCTTGCACTTGAATTCAAATTCTAATACACTTAGTAAGAAATTTTAATTCAAGAATAACATTATTCACCAAAAACCCTTTTAGTATTTCAAA
Organism: Artemia franciscana; assembly: GCF_032884065.1. Classification (NCBI taxonomy): domain Eukaryota; kingdom Metazoa; phylum Arthropoda; class Branchiopoda; order Anostraca; family Artemiidae; genus Artemia; species Artemia franciscana. Next base: position 33,448,811 of record NC_088880.1, on the reverse strand, counting down.
ACGAACAAAAGAAATAAGAAAAAACATAAAAACATCTTAGTTGATCGGATTAACTTCATTTTAGTTTGATTTCAACGGGGAATTTTTGCTATAGGATTTTCGTTTTTTTGGTATTTCAAAGGAAAAAGGAATCTAAGTGATGAAGTGCTATAGCCAATATGTCCGCATTTTTGAAACTACGTTCAACCTCAAAAGAAACTTTTATTTATTTCATATTTTCTGACGATCAAGATATATCAGAGCAGATACATACGGAGCATTCTATTAGCGGGGGGGGGGCTTTTGGGGGTTAGCTCCAAAAGTGTCAACAAGAGCTAAGAGCTCATATGGCACTTGTGACGGGGTCAGAAGAGCTAAGAGCCAAGAGCTCATATGGTATGAGCTCTAGCAAAATTCTAAGAATCAGTAGACTGATTTAGAAGGAAAAATCAGAGGCTTAATACCGGTCGGGATTAAAAATAAGAGCTCTGAGACATGAGGTCCTTCTAAACATCAAAATTCATTAAGATCCGATCACCCATTCGTAAGCCAAAAATACCTCATTTTTTTCTAATTTTTCCTCTCCCTTCAGCTCCCCAGACGGTCGAATCGGGAAAAAGACTTTATCAAGTCAATTTGTGCAGGTCCCTGACCCGCCTGCCAATTGTCATCGTCCTTATACGCCCAGAAGCACCGAACTCGCCAAAGCACTTGACCCCCCTAACTCCCTCAAAGAAAGCAGATCCAGTCCGGTTACGTCAATCACGTATCTAAGACATTTGCTTATTCTATCCACCAAGTTTCATCCTGATCTCTCCACTCTAAGCGTTTCGCAAGATTTCTGGTTTCCCCCTCCAACTCCCCCCAATGTCTCCAGATCTGGTCGGGACTTAAAATAAGAGCTCTGAGACATGACTTCCTTGTGCATATCAAATTTCATTAAGATCTGGTAACCTGTTTTTAATTTAAACATGCCTCAATTTTAAAAAAATTACCGAATTAACCCCCCCCCCCCCAGCTTCCCCAAAGAGATTGGATTCATTCCGGTTATGTCAATCACGTATCTGTGACTTGTCCTTATTCTTCCAAGTTTCATCCTGATATCTCCACTCAAAGCGTTTTCCAAGATTTTCCGTTTCCTCCTCCAACTCCCTCAATATCACCGAATACGGGATTTAAAATAAGAGCTCTGAGACACGAGATCCTTCTAAATATCAAATTTCATTAAGATCCGATCACCTATTCGCAAGTTAAATATACCTAATTTTTTCAATTTTTTCTTTCCCTCCAGCCCCCCAGATGGTCAAATCGGGGAAACGACTGTTATCAAGTCATTTTGTGCACGTCCCTGACACGCCTACCAATTTTCATCTTCCTGGCACATCCAGAAGGACCGAACTCGCCAAAGCACTAGAAATCCCCCCAACTCCCCCAAAGAGAGCGGACCCATTCTAATTATGTCAATCGCGTATATAAAACTTGTGCTTATTCTTCCCATCAAGTTTCATCCCGATCTCTCCACTCTAAGTTTTTTCCAAGATTTCCGTCCATTCCCCTCCAGCCCCCTACGTCCCTGCATCCGATTCAAATTGAAAACGGAGCATGTGAGACATAAGATCTTTCTAAATTTCAAATTTCATTAAGATCTGATCACCCGTTAGTAAGCCAGAAATACTTCATTTTTTCTAATTTTTCCAAATTACCCCCCCCTCCAAACTCTCCCAAAGAGAGAAGATCCGGTCCGGTTATGTCAGTCATGTACCTTGTACTTGTGCTCATTCTTCCCACCAAGTTTCATCCTGATATCTCCACTCTAAGCATTTTCCAAGAGTTCCGGTCCCCCCAACTCTCCCCAATGACACTGGATCCGGGATTTGAAATAAGAGATCAGAGTTACGAGGTCCTTCTAAATATAAAACTTCATTAAGATCTGATCACTCCTTCGTAAGTTAAAAATACCTTATTTTTCTAATTTTTCAGAATTAACCCTCTCCCCGAACTCCCCCAAAGAGAGCGGATCCGTTCCGGTTATGTCAATCACTTTTACCACCAAATTTCATCCGATCCCTCCACTCTAAGCGTTTTCAGAGATTTTAGGTTTCCCCCTCCAACTCTTCCCAATGTCACCAAATCTGGTCGGGATTTGAAATAAGAGCTCTGAGACACAATATCCTCTAAATATCAAATTTTATTAAGATCCGATCAGCCGTTCGTAAGTTAAAAATACCTCATTTTTTCTAATTTTTTCAAATTAACCGTCCTCCCACTCCCCCTAGGTGGTCGAATCGGGGAAACGACTATTTCTAATTTAATCTGGTCTGGTCCCTGATACGCCTGCCAAATTTCATCGTCCTAGCTTATCTGTAAGTGCTTAAACTAGCAAAACCAGGACCGATACACCGACAGACAGAAAGACAGACCGACAAAATTTGCGATCGCTATGTCACTTGGTAAATACGGAGTGCCATAAAAATAGGTAAAATAAACGGAATATATAAGAAATTACAGAAACTCTCAGTTTCCTTTCAGGTAAGAGCACTAATACAAAGCCCCTTCGTAGAATTAAAAAGACATTATCTTCAAAATCAGAAAAAATAGTCCGATTAACGAATTCGAACTGCAAAATCGTATTATTCTCAATTTGTGGGTTGCAATTAAATCGACAAACATAAAAATAAATACTTATTCACACAATTAACAAAAAGCAGATACAGCATCATATACTTCCCGCAAGGCTCTTTGGCTGGGAAAACTAGGAGATGAGTTCATAATTTCTTAACGAAAATTTTTGTATCGAAATTTATCTTAAATTTATATAATAATATAATAATTTAATGTTAAAATTTACATTAAAATTTAAAACAAACAGAAGTAATTCAAATACGAATTCAAGGTTAAAACGACCGAAAATTACCAAAAATATTACAATGAATACAAATGGTCAAACTTGAAATGAGTAGAATTTAAAATGATCATAAAATAAAACTGAACAAACAATCCAAAATTCACCAAAAATAAGAGTTTTAACATCATCCCCCAAGTGAAAATAGAAATAAGCAAAGTGTAAAAACAGTTTTTATTTCTTTTGTTCGTTACTAAATCCTAACACCTGGGCCGTACTATATGTAAGTCTGGTCCCAAGGCCAAACACCCAATGTGAACCCCAAAATCTGATGAGATCTTGGCATCCTTTGTATGTAAAAAAGCTACAGGAAGGTATTTTTTTTTGGGGGGGGGAAGTTGTTTCCAATACAAATAAAAAGATGAAAAACAATAAATAAGAAAGAGAAACAGGAAGAAAAGGAGAGAAAAATCTAAGAGAAGAAGCCTTGGTTATAACATGAAGAAAGACTCCACTATAGGCCCTTTTATCTTAGACTTTCTTTTGTGGAATAGTATAATTTTTTAATGATTGTTAATCCTCTTTTACTATATTTTATTCTTCTCTAAAAAACGTTAAATTAACAGATAAATACCTGATCAACTACAACAGAATTGGGAATCTCTTTTTGTAGCTTTTGAGCAATGTAATATGATGAAAGTGGTGAATCCCACGAGGCTGCAGTAGGAGTCCTGATTATTTCAGCTCCGAGTGCTCTCATGGTATCTTCTTTTTCGGCAGACATTTTTTCTGGCATCACAATAATACATCTGTAACCTCTGACGGCAGCGAACATGCAAATGCCAATTCCTGAAATATATATATATTTAAATATGAACATGAATTTCACTTGAAAATCAGACAGTAAAATAAGGACAAGCCAAACAACAATGAAGAGAAATAGTAAAACAAACATCAAACATGTGGGATAGAGTCAAAAGGCCCTATGTGAATAATCCCATTTATTTTGATTTCACTTCCACAAGAATTACGGATTCCTGCAATAAACGATCCTTGAAATACAAACCCCAATTCCTGAAGCAAACATATTTGTGAGTGAATAACATTTTCACTTGAAAAATCATGCTAGAACTAACAGATCTAACTATAAATGACGAACTAAACAAAAATGAAAGGAAAGACAAAAGATAAATCACGGAGAATATCAAGATTGAGACGCAAGGCCCCCGTTTAGATCAAACAGCAAATGGTAAATCAAACGAAAATAAAAGAAAATAGTAAAAAAAAGAAAATAGTTTATGCTTGAATAACAGTTTCACTTGAAAATTCCTATTAGATCAAACGGTAAATGGTGAACTAAACAAAAATAAGAGAAAAAGTAAAAGAAAAAACAACCACACATCATCTAGGGATTGAGTCACAAAATCCCCTGTGGATAAGTCTAGCCCATGTTACATGATTTCCCTTCCATAAGATTTACCTATTTCTGCAACGATTAAATTAACGAAACAAGTTTTTATCAACTGAAAGTAAGGAGCAACAATAAAACTAACAATAATAGACATTATTCCGTACATGAGGAGGGCTGCCCCTTCCTTATCCCTCACTCTTTACGCTAAAGTCTTAAAGCTCTTTAAAAATACTTATCATTCAAATTAAAGCAACTTTGTGTTTCAGGAGTCGTTCACAGAGAATTGGGATAAAAAGTAAAACTTTAGCGTAAAGAGTGAGGCATAAGGAAGTGGCAGCCCCCTCATACACAGAAATTTTTTTTGCTCGTTTCAAGTTTTAGTGCTGCTCTTTAATAAAAAAAAACTGTTACTTTAATTTAATTTCTGGCTGTTTTTCAAATATTGCCAGGAACCCTCCCCGCCCCCGAGTAATATTTTCCCTGTAGAATTCTCCCAGGAGACTTTCCTCCCCAAGGAAAATTATCCGTGACAAAAATACTCTCACCCCAGAAGAAATCCTGTATATTTCCTAATAAAAAATAGTAAATATGAATAAAGGGCAAATTTAATATCTTGGAACCCTTTGCCCAGGACCAGTGACATTATGTTATCCCCAGAGGCATATTTATTGGACCTTTCAACTATGCTGAACTGAACAACTATCTCAGAATTTTGCTCTGATGTTTCTAGAAAAAATGGGGCGTGGGAGGGGACCAGATGACATCCAGCTTTTTTCAGTCACTTAAAAAGGCAATAACTGAATTTCCATTCAAATGAGCCCTCTACCGATCTCTCAGTACGATTGTTTTGATATGAAAAAGATATACCATTCTACACGAAAAATACGCAATTATTACTTTGAACACAAACGCATTTAGCAATTAATATGTATCCTTCATCTTTTAAGAGACAGGTTGGGATAGCAGTACTGCGTAATCATCCTTAAAAGTTGTTAACCCCACTCATATATCTCAGTTTTACATGAGGAAGAAGGGGGCAATAAGGTTCAAGAATTCCCCCAAGCAAGGGGGATAAAACTGAAGAGCTTCAAAGTTCTAAAGCTTATAATCGATGGTTTGTGTGCAAATAATCGGTATACTTTTCTCATTAGAATAAATGGGCTTAATTATAAATAACTTTTCCTCGACGAAATATATGCGTGTGCTTTAAGAAGAGGAAATAATAGACAAGGAAATCTGAAAATATAGAGTTTCGAAGTCAATTTCAAAAGGAAAATGGGAACAAATGTCCTATAAGTACACAAAGTGCCACTTTTTTAAGCTTAAATTTTATTTCATCTTTTTCCTAACCTTTTTATCATCTTTTTTTCCTTTTCTTTTAATTTATTAATCTTTCCTTATACTTATTACCCTTTGACCATTCTTAGACCTGTTAGACCTTGTTAGAAGCTTGTGAGATTTTCTTTCAAAACTTTTACAAGAAAATTTTATTTTTGCTCAATACAAAGGGATGGATGGTAAACAGAAAAAGAGCTGCAGAAAATAGTATGAGGATACAATTAAATGTAAATATTTTAAATAAACATATAAATTTACATCAAATATAAAAAAAATAGTAAATCATTTAAACATATAAGGAATTATGGGAGTAGTTACACAAAAAAAATTGATTTTTCCAGGGAAAGGGACCCCTTCGCATATTTTTACATCCATACATTCACACAAATCCAACCCTGGTGAGAAATTTTACTGTGAATTTTATTTAGAATTGTTTTTATTGCAGTACATCACCTTTTTAGGTTTTCCATTTATTTATTAATAAAAAAGTGTATTAAGTCATGGGCTTGTCATAAGAAATTTTAAATTTAATTATTAGTACACTTATAGAAATAATCAAATTACCACTCCGAAGGCAATTTGCCACGTTTCCTGACGTGGGTTCAGTTTGCTTTTACGCTGCTTTCACTTACATTTACATGAATCTGTAAACCCAAAAGGTAATGTACATTCTAGCCTTCAATTTTTTGAGTAAAAAAGCATTAAAATTCTAGGAATCCCCCCCCATCAGAAAGTCATGGATCTGAAACTGAGTTGCGATACCTTGAGACTCACGTGGACCTATATTCAAAGGCAGACATATGAAACAGTGAGTATTGAGACACAGAATCATGACAATTACAGTTTTTTGCAAGGGAGGGGGAAATGTTTTTAAGGATGGAGAGGTTCAGATCCTTAGCTAATAGTTTGAGCAGTATAGCATTGTGAACTCACCTGTGTTTCCAGATGTCGGAGCAATAATCGTGCAACCAGGTTTGATCTGTCCCATTTTTTCCATGTCACTGATCATTCTTGGACATATTCGGTCCTTCAGGCTTCCCCCCGGATTTAAGAACTCACATTTGGCCACTGAAGGTAATGAATATCATTATTGCGTAGCATTACTAGTAAATCAATACACCTTCAATGTAGTAAATAAGATGAAAGACCAAGAAAAGTCGCTCGGAACTTTTTCACAAATTCTTTTCTTCCAGTAAAACCACCTTAACATTATACGACTTAAACAACTTAAGAATTTATAAGAAAATCAACCAACCATTGGTGTAGCTACAGAGAAATCACAGAGAAGCTCATCCAAGCTGAATTTTCTATTTTAATATGGCCCTTCAACCATTTCTTGGAGGAATCTAATACTATAAAGAGGGCTTTGCCCCAAATAAACTCCCACCCACTTGGTTGCATAAATGCACGGGACTAGGTTGAAAGTCTGTCACTAGCAAAAACCTATTCAGAGCGGCTTACCCCCCCCCTGCCTTCTTGAGAAAATTCTATACATTTGTATTATTTTCCCCACAAGTCCCCATGTCTTTTATATGATTCGCCTGATATTTTTTTTAAGATGCTACCAAGCCCATGAAATAAATTTATGGCTAAAATAAAAAATTGTCTACGCACTAGTCCGTCCAATTAACCTTGATAGGGGGTTATTAACCTAGTGATGGGGTTTCAATCTACTATAAGACATAGAAATACATCAGGCACGTACGAAAATTTTTTTTCGGGGGGAGCAATAAAGAAAAAATTCTTGTGTAAATTTAATAATGAGTGCTGAGAAATTAAGGAAATTTTTGAGTTTTAGGGGTCCAACACACCGAGACCCCCCCCGTTCGTGTGTCCCGGAACCTAAACGTGGCCTGTCTCCATGGAGGCCATCAGGAAATTTTGTTATGGGAGGGGACGCTTCCAGAGAAGCGGCGATAATCCTGCTAGATGTCGCCTTTTTTTGAAATTTTCAAATTGATGTTGCTTTAAATTCCCCAAATTCCACAATTTACATGTGTTTTGTGTTTTTGGAGAGGGAGAAAGGTATCCCTATCCTTAAAGTACTGGAACGAAGAGACCCGAAAAATACTCCCACATAGCTCCCTCCCCTCAACCTAACCCCCAAACCATAAGAATCCCCCTGCAAACGTCTGTACACTTCCCAATAACCATTACTATATGTAAACACCGGTCAAAGTTTGTAACTTGCAGCCCCTCCCCCAGGGACTGTGGGGGAGTAAGTCATCACCAAAGACATAGTTATTATAGTTTTCGACTATGTGGAAAAATGGCTATCTCAAAATTTTGATTTGTTGACTTTTGGAAAAAAATGAGCGTGGGAGGGGGCCTAGGTGCCCTCCAATTTTTTTGGTCACTTATAAAGGGCACTAGAACTTTTCATTTCCATTAGAATGAGCCCTCTTGCGACATGCTAGGACCATTTGGTCGATACGATGACCCCTGGGAAAAAGAAAAAAAAAAAAAAAAAAAAAAAAAAACACGCACCCGTGATGTCTTCTGGCAAAAAATACGAAATTCCACATTTTTGTAGATAGGAGCTTGGAGTTTTTGCTATAGGGTTCTCTTATACGCTGAATGCGATGGTGTGATTTTCGTTAAGATTCTATGACTTTTAGGGGGTGTTTCCCCCTATTTTCCAAAATAAGGTAAATTTTCTCAGGCTCGTAACTTTTGATGACAAAGATTAAATTTGATGAAACTTATATATTTAAAATCAGCGTGAAAATACGATTCTTTTGATTTATCTTTTAGCATCTTTGACTCTTTGCCAAAATTCTACTTTTTAAAACAATTAAAAGCTTTAGCGTAAAGAGCGAGGGATTGCGGAGGGGACAACCCATTTCATATACGGAGTAATTTCTGTTCGTTTTAAGTTTTAATGTCGCTCCTTACTTTCAGCTAAAAAAATTAGTTTTTTTATGTAATATATTCTAAGGTCAGTTACCTTTGCCAAATCTGCATGGCAGTCATAAAAAAAAAGAGCAAAATCAAACAGTTCGTGGTAACGAACTGTAGTAAGGAGCGACCCGGCTCATTGGTAACCAAAACTCTAAAAAATTGAATTTTGATATCAATAGCTACATCGAGGGAATCGCATTTTAATGCTGATTTTTAAATATATAAGTTTCATCAAGTTTAGTCTTATCCATCAAAAGTTACGAACCTGAGAAAATTTGCCTTATTTAAGAAAATAGGGGGGAACACCCCCTGAAAGTCGTAGAATCTTAACGAAAATGACACCATCAGATTCAGCGTATCAGAGAACTCTACTGTAGAGGTTTCAAGCTCCTATCTACAAAAATGTTGAATTTTGTATTTTTTGCCAGAAGACAAATCACGGGTGCGTGTTTATTTATTTTTTTTTTTTTTTTTCTTTTTCCCAGGGGTCATCGTATCGACCAAGTGGCCCTAGAATGTCACAAGAGGGCTCATTCTAACGGAAATGAAAAGTTCTAGTGCCCTTTTTAAGTGACCAAAAAATCGGAGGGCATCTAGGCCCCCTCCCACGCTCATTTTTTTCCAAAGTCAACGGATCAAAATTTTTAGATAGCCATTTTATTCAGCATAGTCGAAAACTATAATAACTATGTCTTTGGGGATGACTTACTCCCCCACAATCCCTGGGGGAGGGGCTGCAAGTTACAAACTTCGACCAGTATTCCATATAGTAATGGTTATTGGGAAGTGTACAGACGTTTTCAGGGGGATTTTATTTTATTTGGGGGTGGGGCTGAGGGGAGGGAGCTATGTCGGAGGATGTTTCCTTGGAGGAATCTGTCATGGGGGAAGAAAAATTCAATGAAAAGGGCGCAGGATTTTCTAGCATTACTATAAGAAAACAATGAAAAATAAACATGAAAATGTTTTTTCGAATGAAAGGAAAGAGTAGCATTGAAACTTAAAACGAACAGAGATTATTACGCATATGAGGGGTTCTAAAAATATTTTAGCATAAAGAGCGAGGTATTTAGGAGGAGATAAATACCTCGCTCTTTATGCTAAAGTATTTTTAGTAATATCTACTATTTATTCTACGGCCTTTCTGATTCAGGGGTCATTCTTAAAGAATTGGGACAAAACTTACGATTTAGTGTAAAGAGCGAGGTATTAACGAGGGTACAAACCCCCTCGTATACATAATAAAAACATAAGATTATGAAAGTTTGTTACGTAAGTTAATTCTTAAGTTACGTATATTTTTTACTAATAAAAACGTTCGTTAAAAATTAAAAGTTCTAGTTGCCTTTTTAAGTAACCGAAAAATTGGAGGGCAACTAGGCCTCCTTCTCCACCCCTTCTTTCTCAAAATCGTCTGATCAAAACTAAGAGAAAGCCATTTAGCCAAAAAAAGAATTAATATACAAATTTCATTTTAATAATTTATGTGCGGAGAGCCAAAACCAAACATACATTAATTCAAAAACGTTCAGAAATTAAATAAAAAAACTAATTTTTTTAGCTGAAAGTAAGGAGCGACATTAATACTTAAAACGAACAGAGATTACTCCGTATATGAAATGGGTTTTCCCCTCCGCAATCCCTCGCTCTTTACGCTAAAGTTTGACTCTTTGCCGCAATTCTACTTTTTAGAACAATTAAAAGCTTTAGCGTAAAGAGCGAGGGATTGCGGAGAGGACAACCCATTTCATATACGGAGTGATCTCTGTTCGTTTTAAGTTTTAATGTCGCTCCTTACTTTCAGCTAAAAAAATTAATTTTTTTTTTATTTAATTTACTATCTAAGCCTTAATTAAAATCCAAAAGAGGCGTAACACTTTCAACTCAAAAATTAAATGATCAACTTGGTACCCTGGTACGCAAACCAGTGAAACAAATACAATAAAATATTCAACTCGTAAAATGCAATATATTCAAGTTCAAACATTCAAACACATTTAATGCAAAAATTCTTCGTATCAATTTAGCCAGTTTTTAGTTATTTTAAGGAATTTTTACCACGCAAGATTCAATAGATACTATTAGGTTTTTGCAGGTCGAAAGCATAACTACAACCTATGTTATACATTTTGGGATCAGTACCGACACTGCATGGTTGTCATAAAAAAGGAAAATTTTCTGTCTAGGCTTTATTTATAAGGTACAATAATTCGAAATCAAAAATTTGATTATCAGCTTAGCCTCCGTATTAAAGCGGTTAAACAAATTACTGTAAATAAATTACTTGACTAGAATATAACTTACAAACTTCACATTTTACTCCATAAGACTTTGGAATACGATTCAGTCGTACTAGAGGTGTCTCATTTATTCCATGTAAAATGTCTGGTAGTATTTTGGGCTTCGGTTTTCTAAACATAAAGGATAAGGTCAATTAATTTCAGAATGAAAATAGATTAAAGAGTAAATGTAAAACATGAAAACAAGGAAGAAATAAGTCCAGGAGCTGAGCTGAAAATATATTTCGTAAACTAAATAGCTCTACATTATACTAAAATCTAGAAGGAACAGATGCAGATCACGGGTAGCTCAAATTAAACCAATGATAACATTTTGGACTTGGACTGATATTGTTTTTACCTTTTTAGTATTTTAATGTAGATATTTAGATATTTTTAACAATACATTTTTAGATTTATATATTTATGCAAGTATATATATATATATATATATATATATATATATATATATATATATATATATATATGTATATATATATATATATATATATATATATATATATATATATATATATATATATATATATATATATATATATATATATGTATACGTATATATATATATATGTATATATATATATATATATATATATATATATATATATATATATATATATACAATATATATATATATATATATATATATATATATATATATATATATATATATATATATATATATATATATATATATATATACTTGCATAAATATAAAAATGTATCGTTAAAAATATTCAAATATCAACTTGGCGCCAGCACTTGGCAAGCGGATGGCTTGTATATATGGACTGTCATTGTCGCTTGTCTTCTAACCACAGACGTGAGTCTCTTCTATAGGTCATGACGGCAACACAGGTTCACTACGACAATCCTGGGAAAAATATGAATTTTGTTTTAAGTTCTGGCCTATTCAGGTCAGGACCTATTATTATTATTAGGTCATTGACCTATTTTCGTTCTTATGACCTGAAATTTCAATGATGTAATATATATTACAATTATTAATCGTTTAATTAATTTAAAAAAATATCACTCTAACAATAAGACATTTCGTTAGTAGTTGTCAGGGCTTCCTTTTGTCTACAGTTCGTAGTTGGCAATTGTCCATGCTTTGTTGGCACTTGTGACGAGGCCGGAAGAGCCAAGAGCTCATATGGCATGAGGTCTAGCAAAATTATAAGAATCAATAGATTGATTTAAAAGGAAAATCAGAGGCTTAATGCCGGTCGAGATTTAAAGTAAAAGCTCTGAGACACGAGGTCCTTCTAAACATCAAAATTCATTAAGATCCGATCACCCACTCGTAAGTTAAAAATACCACATTTTTTTCAATTTTTCCTCTCCCTTCAGCCCCCCAGGTGGTCAAATCGAGGAAAACGACTTTATCAAGTCAATTTGTGCAGGTCCCTGAAACACCTACCAATTTTCATCGTCCCAGAACGTCCAGAAGCACCAAACTCGTCAAAGCACTGGAACCCCCTAACTCCCCCAAAGAGAGCGGACCCATTCCGTTTACATCAATGACGTATCTACGTTATTTGCTTATTCTAACCACCAAGTTTCATCCCGATCTCTCCGCTCTAAGCGTTTTCCAAGATTTCCGGTTTCTCCCGTCAACTTCCCCCAATGTCACCAGATCTGGTCGGGATTTAAAATAAAAGCTCTGAGACATGATTTACTTCTAAATATCAAATTTCACTAAGATCCGATCACCCGTTCTTAAGTTAGAAATACCTCAATTTTTCTAATTTTTTTTAATTAACCCCCCCCCCAACTACCCCAAAGAGATCGGATCCGCTCCAATTATGTCAATCACGTATCTAGAACGTGTGCTTATTCTTCCCACCGAGTTAAATCCCGATCTCTCCACTCTAAGCGTTTTCCAAGATTTCCAGTTTCCAAGATTTCCGTTTTCCAAGATTTCTGTTTCCCCCCTCCAAACCCCTGTGTCCCTGGATCCAATTCAAATTGGAAATGGATCATCTGAGACATAAAATCTTTCTATGTATCAAGTTTCATTAAGATCCGATCGCCCATTCGTAAGATAAAGATACCTCAATTTTCACGTTTTCCAAGATTTCCGGTTTCCCCCTCCAACTCCCCCGATGTCACCGGGTCTGGTCTGGATTTAGAATAAGAGCTCTGAAGCACAATATCCTTCTAAGCATCAAATTTCATTAAGATCTGATCACCCGTTCGTAAGTTACAAATACCTCATTTGTCTAATTTTTTCGAATTACCCCCTCCCCAACTCCCCCACAAAGAGCGGATCTGGTCCAGTCATTTCAGCCACGTATCTTGGACTTGTACTTATTCTTCCCAACACGTTTCATCCTGATCTCTCCACTCTGAGCATTTTCCAAGATTTCCGGTTCCCCCCACCCCAACTCCCCCCAATCACACTGGATCCGGTCAGATTTAAAATAAGAGATGTGAGTTACGATGTCCTTTTAAATATGAAATTTCATTAAGATCCGAACACTGCTTCGTAAGTTAAAAATACCTCATTTTTCTAATTTTTCCGAATTAACCCCCCCCCCTCCTCAACTCCCCCAAAGAGAGCGGATCCGTTCCGGTTATGTCAATCACGTATCTAGGACTTGTGTTTATTTTTCCCACAAAGTTTCATCCCGATCCCTCCATTCTAAGCGTTTTCCAAGATTTTCGGTTTCCCCCTCCAACTCCCCCCAATGCCATCAGGTTTGGTCGGGATTTAAAATAAAAGCTCTGGGACACGATATCCCTCTAAATATTAAATTTTATTAAGATCTGATCATCCGTTCGTAAGTTAAAAATACCTCTTTTTTCTAATTTTCCCGAATTAACCGTCCCTCCACTCCCCCCCCCCAGATGGTCGAATCGGGGAAAAGACTATTTCTAATTTAATCTGGTCTGGTCCCTGATACGCCCGCAAAATTTCATCGTCTTAGCTTATCCGTAAGTGCCTAAACTAGCAAAACCGGGACAGACAGACCGACAGAATTTGCGATCGCTATATTTCACTTGGTTAATACCAAGTGCCATAAAAACTGGAGTACTAAGGTCGACGCCAACAAATTCAAAAGTTTGCCCTTGTGACTTATTTATAGTCATGGCAAATAAGGGTAAGTGGAAATTGATGTCGTTGAACAGTACATCCAAGTTGTCCTTTACTAGAGTCCAGCGTAAATCGGGATATGTGAGCTTCTGTTCCTGATTTTCCCCCAGTAATTATATTCACCTTAATTATGTTGTTACATAATTCAGTAGCAATAAGGCGGGTTCCATTAACATATTAACTTAGCGATTCTGAACTGAACTTAAAAAAAGTTTCAACTTTTTTTTCATTTTTTAAATAATTTCGATCTGAAATGTTGTATGCGTCATAGAAATAAAACGATACATTCACTTTTGTGGTGGGGGGGGGGGGGTGTAGATAGATAAAATAAAGCTAATTTTAAAATTTTCAGGCATTTTTCTAATTTCAATTAAAACATCGAAATTATTGCTCAGGCACCGAAAAATGGGTAAAATTCTAGTTAATTGACTTCTTGCTATCTTGGGAAGGGGTTAGGTTAGGAAAAATGAAACTTTCAGGGATGAATCTACAGACTAAAGTATGTCCTGATAAGGAATTTGGAAGCAACTATCTCACTCCTTCTCCCTCTAGAGGGCCCTGACCTTTGATGACCTTTAAAAATATGTGTGTTATAAAAGTGAAACCTTCAAAATAGATCTTCTGCTTAATTGAAGTACAACAAATTATTTTCAGCTTCTTAACTTCACTCAATTCCATTTTACAAGGTTTTAAAGATATGCAAACACATTTCCTAAATTTTGAAAAAAACAACATTGATATGGCTCAGAATTCTACTCAAATAACAGGAATTACATTTTCAAAACTAAAGGCAGAGAAAATGCAACTGGTAACTGAAAATTAAGGTAAAATGTTGTTTTGTCAAAATTTCAATAGGTATAGAGACCTGTCATGCAGGTGAATTTCAGAGCCCTCCAGAGGGAGAAGGAGTGGAGATGGGTACTTCAAAATACCTTCCCGGGACATACTTTAGCCTGTAGACCCACCCCTGAAAGTTTCATTTTCCTAACCTAAACCCTTTCCGAGACAACAAGAAGTCAATTAACTAGAATTTTACCGTAAAATGTTTTTGCAGTTTATATAATAACTTTACTTTTGCAATTACCAGTTTTCTTGCTCTTCACGCAATTTAATGTCTTCATAACATTTTCCAAGATATTTGATTATTAAACCGTCAAACTTCTAACAGTGATTTCAACTAAGCTTCGAACTTTCGGTTTTATTTATTAAGGTTTTTGAATTGTTGTAATCCCTTGTTAATATTGATATATATACAACTATTTTTGCAATTACCGTTTTTTTTGCTTTTCCGCAAATTAATGTCTTTTCACACAGATCTGTCCAAAGATGTTTGATTATTGAAGCTAATTTTTCCAAAATTAATGCTCTTAACGAATTTTCTCGGACTTCTGACCTATCTAAAAAAAATTTTATTTGAGAATATCCCAAAATACTAATTTTTCCGAAAAAATACGAGCCGTTTTCGAGAAAAAATTAATAATTATATATATATATATATATATATATATATATATATATATATATATATATATATATATATATATATATATATATATATATATATATAAAATGAAGTGTCCGTCTGTTACATGACCGTTATTACCGTTACACGTGCTTAAAAAATTGAGGCTCTTTTTAAATTTTATTAAATTGCTTAAAATGTAAAAAACTGGCGATTGCACAAATATTTCAATATATTTTGACAATGGATTAAAGCAATTCGAAAACCTTAAAACAGAAAACCAAAGCCAATTACGTCATCAATTCGATCCAAAAATGACATAGCGTTGCCGAGACCCAGAACACAAGGGACAATGAGAATCCATATATAGAAGCCTGCCGCGTACCATGCTGGGATCAACGAGGACCGGTGGCAAAGCCGGTTGAACCCAGTACTGTCTGTGGTTAGAAAACAAGGGACAATGAGAATCCAAATATAGAAGCCTGCCGCGTGCCTTGCTGGGGCTCGCGAGGAATGGTGGCAAAGCCGCCGGGACCCAGCACTGTCTGTGGTTAGAACACAAGGGACAATGAGAATCCATATATAGAAGCCTGCCGCGTGTCATGCTTGGGCCCAGTGGCAAAGCCGCCGGGACCCAGCACTCTCTGCGGTTAGAACACGAGGGACAATGAGAATCCATGTATAGAAGCCTACCGCATGCCATGCCGGGGCCCGGCGGCGAAGGTATATATATATATGTATGTAGGATACATATAGCCTATATATATATATATATATATATATATATATATATATATATATATATATATATATATATATACAATAATTGTGGATATACGTATTTATAATTTTTTTGTTGTTGGAAAATGGGTCCACATTCTTTTTTCTCGAAAATTGGCACTCTGGGGTTTTCTGGCCGAAAAAAAAAAACGATTTAGACAGGTCACGACTTTGGGAAGCATCTATGGTGCATGCATAATTACACAAGATGGCAAACTGCTCTTAATAACTAATTAAAAAGGCATGGAGCGAGAAACAGCAAAATTATAAAAAAAAATTCTGGAATTTTTTTCCGAAAATTTTCTTTCAGTTCGTAGATAATCAACTTAGTCTGAGCGAGATGAATGGTATCTATGCAGGTATATTTTAATAAAATGTTTAATATATGGGTGTGGTTAGGCTAGGAATTTAATATATATTGCGTTCTGGGCGGCCTGCTTTCCATAATTCTCTGTTTTAATCTCCATAATTCTCTGTTTTAATCTCCATAATTTTGTTACTAAAGTATTTTATTTTCATCATATTTTGGTATATTTCATTAGGATCAACCTAACTCTACTTCTTTGGTGTGGTCGCTATAACACGTAAGTACCAAAAAAAAGGTTGGAATTAGGTTATTTAATAAAATGGGAGGGAGGGAATTCAAAATAACCCCAAATTCTGAACTTCTGAGGTACACAAAAATCAATTTTCTTGAATTTTTAAATGACAGTTAATTCTTCCCTTCGCTCTAATCTTTAAAGCGTAAGACCTTGATAATTACATAAATATTTGTTCAGAGTTTTCTTTTTCTAACCAGATAAGCATTAATTGTCTGAAGATTTATCGTCTGCCATGTGTATTCTCTGGACAGACATGACTGTACACAATTAGCTTAACCCATTTTTTATTTGAATTGGTTTAGGAGCAAAAAATAGTATGAGGAGATATTTTTGCTCTTCAATGACTCCCGGGTATTAAAGAATATCACCAATTACGATTTATGTTCAAACACCCTTAAAAAAAAAACTATTTTCAAAACACAGCGGAACATAAGAACATATTGTTAGTTCGAATCGTTTTTTTAAAAATCTTTCTTTCGTGGAAAATTGCGCCAAAAAAAAATTACAAAAAATTGAGCAAAGGCAGATTATTTGTACCACAAGTTTGCTTAGGCCTATACCAAAAGCAAAATTATTATTTAGCCGCAACAATGGTTTTTGGTATTGGTTCTGCTCCCCAGTTACGCATTTGTTGAAAGTTCTTTAGTTTTGTTGCTAAAACTTCTACATAATTTACATCTAAATCCTATAAATGTACTTTAATTCCTCAGTTTCTATTGCATTGGTTTTATTTACCCTTTTTGAGTTTCTCGGATGTACTAGACTGGTGGTGCAGTATTCATTGGGGAGGGGTATTTCGGAAATTATACAAACTTGCTTACGCTAATACATGTTGACAGATTTAGAAGCCAGGAGCCATACCAAGGTTGTTTATAAATGGCCTATTGTGAATCTTCAATATTGTTTACTCATAGAGGATTGCATAATGCTTAAACTGGTTGATTTTGCAACTGCAGAAATTTTGCAATAAAAAGATGATTACACTAACACCTAAGTTATAAAAGGTTCAGGGTGCCCGATGAGTTTATAGAACGGTAAAATGAATCCAATAAGACAATATTGTAAGGGGAGAGTAGGGGGGGGTGCAACCCAGTCATTTGATCCAGACATGCACCCCAAAGCCTCTTAATTTTTCACCTATTAACCAAGTCATTATTTTCGAAAGGTTATATTTTTAAAATTCAACTACTAGCCTAACTTAAAGCTTCGCATGGTGCGCCCAGGGCATTTTGGCATGCAAAATTAAGATGGGGAATCTGCATATAAACTATGTAGTTAAGTGTGGGTTTTGATTTTGCAAGGTCACTCTGTTGACTTGTGAAATCAATGCCCCAGAACAAGCCGAAATACCCCTCAAGTTGATGGTCAATTCTACGACCAGAGCTTTCTATTGACGATCATAATGATGGTGGTGGACAAGAATGGCAATACAATTAGGGGACTATTGGAAATATTATCCTCTTATATTGGAAACGCGTACGTCCCCAGCAAGGAGCTTCACGCCTTTGCACCCTCAAAATCTCGGCTTCCTAAAACTTGGTCTTGTATTCAAATTGCCGGTTAATTTTTCTATTAACGCAATACTATTAACGGGATAACTATCTCATTATCGAGATTGATCTTCTATTAACGAGATAACTAAGAAATACACAAATCATTGGAAAAAAGAATTTCATCCTGATTCTAAATTTGACACTGGCTTGAGTTGGGGTAAAATTCTAGTTGATTGACTTCTTGCTATCTCGGAAAGGGTTTAGGTTAGGAAAATGAAAACTTCAGGGATGGGTCTATAGGCTAAGGTATGTCCCGGGAAGGTATTTCAAAGTACCCACCCCCACTCCTTCTCCCTCTAGAGGGCCCTCTAGATTTGCCTACATGACATGTCTATTACTTATTGAAATTTTGACAAAACAACATTTTACCTTAATTTTCAGTTACTAGTTGCTTTTTCTCTGAGTTGGAAATGAGCTTCACCCCCCCTTCCCCACTAATGTTCAAATATAGCCTATACCCTGAATTGTATATATGCTACACAACAAATTTGCTATTATTTTGATAAATTGTTAAATCAATTTGAAAAAAACGACTTACGGACAATTCACTCCACATACATTCAATTCAGGGTATATATTTATAGATTAGGGGTTGGGGGTTAATGTTTATTTGCGATGCAAAGGAATTTTATATTCGGACGAAACTCTACTTTTAAGGTTGTGTCTATTTCTTGGCTACCTCGAAATTGCCTTAATCCGAAAATTTACCAAAGAATTATGCTAAAAAAAAAGGAAAAGAAAATTACTTACAATTCCTCCTTCGTATGCGGAGAGTCATTTGGATTGACTCCTAAGTGCCAAGTACACTTACTCGGCAGACTTGGAGGCTTGTAATCCGGATCCAACAGAACGTCTTCTTTCTTTGAAGCCATTTTGACAAATAAATCCGTCTTCAGAGCTAACGATTTTCTTTATACACGAAGATTGTTTAACCGTGACTTCCCGACGCAATGATACCTGAATTATGTTTAAACACTATTTGCAAAATCCATACAAACAGCTGTAAGGGAATACCGTACCCTTTTGTCAATTTTGACAGAGATAAGAGATAATTATGCTAATATTTGTCTGCGTCTGTACTTCCTCCAATGAGCGGGCCAGCTGATTGAGGCTTTCAAATGAGCATGAGGAAGTATTTTTTTTCTTTTTTTTTAGTGTTTGGATTACGAACAAGGACTGTGTTCAGTAACAAACGTCGTATTCAGGGGGTTATCATTTTTGATTCCCCCGATTTTTTCCCGACTCGTAAAACCCCCCCTGATCAACAATTCTGGATATGCCCTTGTCTATAGCAGTCTAGAAATACCAATCTTCTGAAGGAAACATAGGAATAACATTAAGGTAGTACCAATAGACTGCTTATTTTATACTCCCTTTCAATATGATACTCGTTCCCATGACAATGCCCCACCCCACCCCCCTATGGTGGTCCCGCAATAGCCCTAATGATGTAATTATACGTTGGTTGCCATTGCTCCTTTGTAAAAAAAAAAAACAACATTTTTTTTTTGTATTCTAGAAGTTATTTTCTTCTATGATTGAATGCATACTTTACCATAATAAGATTACTTACAATTCGAGAAATGATTTTAAAAAGTGGATAAAAATGGAAAGAAACAGTATTATCAGATTAGCAGAAACAAGCAGTATATTATAAGTAAGAATTTCATTGTTTTAGTGTTTTCTTTTAGTTTTTTTATATGTCCTAGGGCTATATCTGGGACCAATACGGGGGTGGGGGGTGCATTGCCAGAAAAGTAGTGATAATACTTGAAGAGAGCATGAAATGAAGAATCTAACTGTGCTGCTTATATTTTATTCAAACGTTCCCTTCAGAAGAATGGTATTTCTAGACTGTTACCCTATATCAAGCAGTTCATGGTGACGAACTTTAGTAAGGAGCGACCCGGCTCAATAGTAAATGAAACTCTAAAAAACAGAATTTTTGGTAGGCCTACTATAGATGCATCAAAAGAATCAGATTTTTATGCTGATTTCAAATATATAAGTTTCATCAAATTCTTACTCATCAAAAGTTAAGACTCATTTTGAGTCTTGACTCATTTTGGAAAATAGAGGGAAACACACCTTACAAGTCCTAGAATCTTAACGAAAAATCACACCATCCCATTCAGCGTATCAGAGAACCCTACTATAGAAGTTTCAAGCTGCTATATACAAAATTTTGGAACTTTTGCCAGAAAGACCTGGTATTTTTTGCCAGAAGACCTATCAAGGGTGCTTGTAGTTTGTTTGTTTTTTGGTGTTTTTTTCCAGGGGTGATAGTATCAACCCAGTGGTCCTAGAATGTCGAAAGAGGGCTCATTATATCGGAAATTAAAAGTTTTAGTGTACTTTTTAAGTGACCAAAAGAATTGCAGGGCACCTGCAACACTCATTATTTTCCCCAAATTCAACGGATCTAAACTTTGAGATAGCCATCCTGTTGAGCATAGTTAAAAACCATAATAACTATGTCTTTGGGAATGACTTACTCCCCCAGAGTCCCCGGGGCAGGGGTTGCAAGTCACAAACTTTGACGCAGGTGTTAACATACAAGTATTAAGTGTTAATGCAATGTATGTTAACACTTGCAAGTGTTAACATACAGTAATGGTTGTTGGGAACTTTACAGACGTTTTCAAGGGGATTTTTTTGGGGTTGGGGCTGAGGGGAGGGGGCTACTTTGAAGGATCTTTCCTTTGAGGAATTTTTCATGGGGGAAGAAAAATTCCGTGAAGGGGGCGCTGGATTTTCTAGCATTACTTTTAAAAAACAATGAAAACATAAATATAAAAAAAGTTTTTTTTTTCAACTGAAGGTAAGAGCAGCATTAAAACTTAAAACGAACAGAAATTATTATGCATGTGAGGGGTTCATCTCCTCCTAAACACCTCGCTTTTTACGCTAAAGTATTTTTAATAATTTCAACCATTTATTCTACGATCTTTGTGATTCGGGGGTCATTCCTAAAGAATTGAGACAAAATTTAACCTTCAGTGCAAAGAGCGAGGTATTAACAAGGGGGCATACCAACTCATATACGAAATAGAAATATTCGAATATAGAAGTCCGTTGCGTAAGTTAATTCGTAAGTTACATATATTTTTTACTAATAAAAACGTTCGTAAAAAATAAGAAGCTCTAGTTGCCTTTTTAAAGAAATTGGAGGGCAACTAGGCCTCCTCCCCCAACTCTTTTTTCTCAAAATCGTCCAATCAAAACTAAGAGAAAACCATTTAGCCAAAAAAATTAATATGCAAATTTCGTTTTAATTATTCATGTGCGGAGAGCCAAAATCAAACATGCATTCATTCAAAAACGTTCAGAAATTAAATAAAAAACAAGTTTTTTTCAACTGAAAGTAAGGAGCGACGTTAAAACTTAAAACGAACAGAAATTATCCTGTGTATGAAAGGGGCTGTCCCCTTCTCAATTCCCCGTTATTTACGCTAAAGTTTCTCGCTGTATTAAAAAGTAGAACTAAGAGAAAGAGTCAAACTTTAGCGTGAAGAGTGGGGCGTTGAGGGGGAACAGCCCTTTTCATACACGGAGTAATTTCTGTTCGTTTTAAGTTTTAATGTCATCCTTACTTTCAGTTAAAAAAAACTTGTTATTTTTATTTAATTCTATCACATATCATGGCTCTGTTTACATTTAACACCTTATCATATACAAAAGAAACGTTTACTCGCTGCTTTTCGGTTATGCTTAATTATGAAGTGCGGAAGCATGCTTGGGGACAGGGGCCCCTGTACTACCCTGGAAATCTCGTATTGTAACGGTTTCTTGTAATATAGACGCGTTGGGACCACCCCACTACTAATTTCTGATCGCCAACAGACACCATTTTTGTGTTTTTTCGATATGGTCGGGCAATTTTTTAAGACTATATCCCACTTCTCACGGTCACGAGCGCGGAATGGAGTCTCGACAAGAGTGTCTTCAGAGCACTGTCAAAAGATTACGCATTGCCAGAAGTCGATCAATTCGCTACTCAATTGAACTGGATGATTGACACCCATTTCTCACCAGATTCTCTTGCGATTGGCACAGATGCCTTAGTCCAGAATTGGTCGAAAAAACACAGCTATGCCTATCCTCCATTTACCCTGATCCCAAAGTTTCTAGAGAAGGTTTAGAATCCCGTGAATTTCCAAATAACGCTAATTACTCAAAAATGACCTCGCCAAGCATGGCACACAAATTGTCTCAACCTGCTACTAGGCTTGCCTATACCTCCTCGGAGATCAAGCAGATCTCCTCCAGTAAGGTTGACGGCGCTACCTAACGCTAAGAAATCTAAATTTACACGGCTGGAAGTTATTGAGCGTGAGCTCGAAAATAGATGATCTTCTCAGTAATCAGCCGTACAATTGCCCGACCCCAGCAACGTTCTACCATCGAACTGCATAATAGAAAGTGGCAAGTGTTCGTGGGTCGGTGTATTAAAAGGAATATTAATCCGTTCGAAGCCAATGCTCAGGCATTTACAAAATTCATGATACACCTATAGACTAGTCGAAACCTTATACCATAAGCAATAGAAGGTTATAAAGCAGCACTTTGCGAAAGTCTAGCTCTAGCTACTGGAACATATATCATTAATGATACTTGTTTGACAAAAATGTTACAGAATTCTTGGCACGAGTCACCGCAAATTCAACACAGTGTTCCTGCCTCGGATCTGGGCCGTGTCCTGCAGTAGCTAAAATCTCCACAATTTCTTAACTTGTCGAGTATCAGTGTGAAAGACCTTACTCTCAAGACAGTATTCATTACTGCTATAGCATCTGGTCATCGAAGGAGTGAAATTCACGGCTTGTCCTTCAGTGCAGCATAATTTTCAGATAGTTTAACAACTCTCAGATTTCTTCCTTCATCTAGACGCAAGACCTTAAAGCCTCATAAGATACACTCTCCTATCTTTGTAACCGCGCTAAATGTAGATCCTACCCTGTGTCCAGTGAGGATATTATCGAAATATGCAAAACAAACGGCTAATGTGGCGATCAAAAACAAGAGAAAGAGATTCTTCATTCCCTTTTCTAAGTTAGCACCACGAAGAGTGGCAGCGGGAACTATATTTTCCTGGATAGAAGGGGTCAGAACTATAGCATATGATACAGCCAAAGAAGATCGTAAAAAAGGGAAAGCAAACGACATAAGATCCATGGCGGTGTCTCGGGCGCTATTAAAATCTGTACCACTTGCTGTTATAACGAGTTCTGCTGGCTGGTCTTCGGAGACTACGCCTAGACGGCATCACCTTCATGAAATAGAAGGTCAAACCGATGCTTTAAACTTCGTCACGGTTCAGACAGTTATATGAACCTACTACCAAATCAAATGAAATCTAAGCTTTTGTTAATAATGTAACAATGTGTGAGACAAGTCGACGAAGCCACAGCCGAACTTTTGAAAGAAAGTTCTGTTGGGCTCGCCTATACTTACCTCAAATATTGTTACATAGAGTTCCTCCCTCCTCCCGGCTTATTGAGGACTATCGAGCTATTAGAAATTTAGTTCAAAACCTGAAACTAGCCATAAGTGCCCCTCTCAGACCTTGTTCAAAAGACCCAGTTTCCCTCCCCATATAAAATTTAGTTTTTTCATAAATTGCTTCAAAATTGAGAAAAGCCTGCATAATTCAAGCATCCACAAAAATGGGTAAATTTTTTTAGTATATCTTAAATTTTATGGTACTATATGGTTAATTTTTAGCTATCACTGTCATTTTCACTCGATTTGAGAGAATTGAAAACAACTTCGCCCCCCCTCTAGGATTTGACAAAATTGCGCCACTGGCTGAGTGGAATTGAAATCCTTCCATTCTGGACCCTGGCTCCTTCAAAATGGTGAACTCGTGCCAGTCATGACAGATGGGAAGGCCTTTGGAATGGTCGTTCACACAGCCAAAACAAAGGTTATACGGGTGTCTTGAGACCCTGCTTCAAGAAGCGTGCAGCTAATAATAAAAGGAGAGCCAGAAATGTTGACTCCTTCGTCTACCTAGGGAGCCTCCTAACTTCTGATAACGACTGCTCGAAATCCTTCAAACGAAGACTTAGCCTGGCAGGCGCCAGCTTCAAGAAACTCTGCTCAAGAAACTCCAGCTTCAAACAAGACTGTCAACTTCTCTGATGGTGCGACTCTTGAACTCTCTCATAATCCCAATTGCTTTATACTCAAGCTAAACTTGGTCAATAAAGGCTGATGATGAGCGAAGAATCTCAGCATTTGAAACTAAATGCCTTAGAGGTATTGCAGGGATCAGCTACATTGACCGAGTCTCAAATGAAGACCTCCGAAAACTACTTCGTTGTCCCTGCACGATCATGGACCAGGTCAGAAGCCAACAACTCCGCTGGCTTGGCCATATCCAGCGAATGTCGGCCAACCAGCTCCCAAAAATCATATTCGAAGGACGGGCTCAAGGCACGCGCCCTAGAGGCCGACCTTGTAAGAGATGGACCGACAACTTCCCGGCCAATAGCCTCCCCCAGCTACTTCGTCTAGTGCCAGATAGATTGAACTACCGTCGCCACATTCATTATTTGTTCAGAAGAGAAGAAGTCCCAATGCAGCCACAAAAGCCGGACGGGACTTACGTCAAGTAAGTCATATTGCAACACAAACTTTTTTTGCGCTACTTTGTTCAGAGGAATCTTGAAAATAATAAACTAAATTCCAAAACCAGGAAATGGCCCAAAATCATTTAAAGGCCTTAATTGTACCCCAAAAGTAAAAAACAAATGTCTTGGCTCTGAATGAGGTCTAAAGGACGTTTTACTGTGTATTTAAACCTGCTGAGAAAGATTATCAGCTGGAAAATTGTTTTAGGCTTCCGTTTCGTCCAAAAAAGACATAAAAGCCCAATTTCACAGAAAATTCCTAAAAATTCTTTTAATCTTCAAAAAATCTACTCTTCAAAATGTTTTGAGATGTAATTTTATATCTTATTTTATTTATACATCTTAGTTTCAATAAAAAGTACCCTTTTTCGGTGTTTTCGTTGGAAAAATTGAAAAAAAGAAAATTACCTCTTCAGCAGATTTTGAAAAATATATTTTGCTCCAATTACCACGAGGTATTTTAAAAAGAACCAATAAAAAAAATTCAAAGAGCAAAACTTTATCCAAAAGTACCGGGGTGAATCTCCAGCATTTTATTGGAGAGGGGGGAGGGGTCCATATCCAGATAGTCAAGGGGCATTGGATATATAATATTTTTTCTACACATTATTTGGGGCAACCGCCCCCCAACATTGCCCCCCCCCCAAACAACGATAAGTTTAGAAATTGCCAAATTTTTCTGGTTTGGTTCTAGAGCCCTGATTGGTTCAAAGTGGGCTAATAAGGTCAGTAATCTTAATTGTTAAGCCACATCCCCCCTGATGGGCCTTAAGACTTGATTTGAGATTCGTCCTGGAATAGAAATTCTGATTTACAGTTGAATAGATAAGTTTAAAAAAGGTACTCTGGTGGATGTTAAAAAGGGAATAAATCAATTCAGTATAATTTTGGGAGGTAAAGTCAAGCTGACCTTGTGACCTTAAACTTTTGAGTGCCATAAAATAACTTTTAAATACTAGAAACACAAGAAATAAGAAATATTGATAATCGGAACAAGAAATGTCCAGGAATTTGTTGAAATTTAGGATCTTGGGTGAATCTGACTCCTCCCTTTTAGGTCCCTGCTTTGAATGTGAACTTAATGCGGTAAATTCAACACTAATAAATTGCATAAATGAACAAGGTCAATCAAGATTTCTCTTTCAAACAATACTTTAGAAAAAATGTGAATGGCTTGCAACAAAAGGACACAAAAATAAATAATGGAATCAAAGTGAAGTTCTTTTAGTGAACAACAATCCTTGTTTTTCTTTTTGCTCTTAGGAAGAAGAGACATAATAGGTCAGAGGATCTTGGCTTAGGGTCAATTCCTGGAAGTAACTTCCACCCTATCTCAAAGATAGTAAAAAAGCCTGTCATTTAGAATTTCATAAATTTTGCAGTTTATCCGTAGTTGTGGCAACACTGAAAAAAGATCACAATGCCAAGACGTGAATGTAATTATCCTAATAGTTAATACGTTTGGTATCATAAAAATATAAAATATCCCAAAAACTTAATTATTGTGTTGATAAACATCGGTAAAGACCAGTTGATAGGGCTTAAATATTAGTTTAGTATAACGTAAACAGTTTTATCCGTGGTTTTTTCTTTCATAGAAATAAAAGGAAAGTAATTTCTTAATGCATATAAATAAACATTCTCTGGGCAATTTGTAAACAATAGAACTTCTCTCGTAAATGAAATTAAATATACAAGAAAAGGACGACAGATTATCAAAGGAAGGAGGTTCTGGCCATCCATCTCGGATGAAACGAAAAGTAGTTTATCCCCGAATGGAGTGAGGAGAACTCATAAGGATGAATATGAAGGAAATTAGAACCTCATTAGATGTAGTTAAGTGCTAAGCTTGAATAAATTGGGGCGAAGGATGAGCGTGCGTGGCTTTGGCCACAGGTGGCTAGGTGTTGAAATGCGTTGCTAATAGTAGTAATCAATCAATCCATCATTTTATTAATACTAAAACACTATTACAAACGTAAAAAAGATATTCGGGCCAAGAAGCTTTGCTTCTTCTGGGCCATACTAGTATGGCCAACACTAGAATACAGTAAAAAAACTGATAGTAATTATAATGATAGAAATAAGTAGAAACCAAGACAGTAGAGAAACAAGAAAGACAAAGTTGACATTAGAACATAAAAAAAGAGAGATAAATAGATAAGGACATTAAAAGTTAAGAATATTCCTGAAAACAATTTTAAAAACAATAAGATATATATATATATATATATATATATATATATATATATATATATATATATATATATATATATATATATATATATCAGTTAGAAAAGAATTCGAAAAAAGAGAAACAATAGGAAAAGAGAAAACAGGGAAAATAAAAGCAAAGTAGTAAAAGCAAAAGACTATTTTACTAAAGATAAGTCAAATTAAACAGCCTTATCTCAACCATAATAAATTTTAAGGGGACAACAGATAGAAGACTCTAGAAGATCTATGTCTCAAGCCTTATAAGCCAATTAATTATAAAGTAAAAGCCAAACAGAGAAGCTTTCAAAGAAAAGGAAAGTGCTACATTAAACCAAGAGGAAAATACGCAGTTAAATAATAATTCAAACTTGAATAAAAAAAAATCATTATCAATAAATAAATGAGACCCAAGAGGAATAGAAATTATAATGAATAGTGAAATCACACTTAAAAGGAAGAGAAATTACCACGAAAAGAAAAATGGCTAACGCCCTCTAAGCCTTTTACAGGCAGAGCTTCATTCCCACTATACTAAAAAAAAAAAAAAAACTGTTTTAAGGACTGTGTGATTATTTGTAATACCAAAAAAGCGAAAACAAAAAAAAAAATTAAAAACCAAGATCAAACAGTTCCTGGTTACAAACTTTAAGTATGAAGCGGTTTGGCCCAATAGTAACTGGAAATCTAAAAAAAAAATGAATTTTGATAACAATTAATAGATCAAAGGACTCTTTCTCTTTCTCTTTGTCTCTTTCTCACAACTCTACTTTTTAAACAAGAAAAACTTTAGCGTAAAGAGCAGGGTATTGAGGAGGGGACAGTCCCTTTCATGTACGGAATAATTTCTGTTCGTTTTAAGTTTTAATGTCGCTCCTTTCAGTAAAAAAAAAACTTGTTTTCTTTTTTATTTAATCTCCCCTAGATCTGTGATGAATAGACATTATATTAAAAAATAAGTTGTTCGCTGAAAGTAAGGAGTGACACTAAAACTTAAAATGACAAGGCGGCGTCATTTCTAAATCAAATATTAATCAAAAACGTGTATAGATTACTTTAAAAAAACAAGATTTCCTGATCGAGTAAAGAGCGAAGTTGAACGGGCAAAAACGAAGTTTAAAACGGGCAAAAAGTATTACTTCACAGCCTATCTAAAAAAAATATTAACAAAGCTAGTACAAATAAACCAAATAATTAAGTTACCCTGTGTTTCTAGGATTAAAGAAAACTAGCGGTTTACTGAAACACAAAATAAAATAGTTAGGCATTATTATATAGTTATATACATAGTTATATATATATATATATATATATATATATATATATATATAGTTATATATAATATAGTAGTTTTGGTATATTCAAAGCAAACCAATTAAGGGCACTTTTTATAGAATAAAATAAAGCATTTTAGGATTTTCGCTTTATCTATTTTTTTTTTCATTTAATTTGGTATCGCTTCTGCAGAATGGCTCAGTTCAATGACTGGCTCGCGTTTTGGTCCTGAAAAGGACATGTCATGATTAGTTTGTAGACAAGTTCGAAGCAAAACCATCTTGATAGTTTCAGGACTATAGATTAGCTTTGGAAGTTGTATCATAACTTGAAATTCAATGTTGTATAGAGAGAAATAACCGGATTTCCAGAGTTTGTATTATTTTCGATTTGATCTTCATTTCAAGTACTACTAAAGCATACTTCCTACAATTTAAGATTGTATATTACTCACTATTGGTACTATACACAGCTTAGATACCAATACAGTTATGAAAACTCGATTTATTTTTGGGACACAGCGCCAGTGTTGTCAACGCTTCGGAAGAAAAAGTACCGTAAAACGCCCTAAAATTGTACCACTGATAAAAAAATTGTACCATATCTATTTTTTTGCATGTTGTGCTATGGGCAAGACGAAAAATTTTTTGGCGCTACGCGCAACACGTGGATGATCGGAAAATTATGTCACAATAAAGAGAACAAAGTATCACATATCTTCTCTCAAAGATATATGGAAGACCTCCTTTCCCCTGCAGAGACCATTTTGGTGTCACTCCTCCAAATAGCTGCTTACCTATTTTGTACTTAACGTACAGATGGCGGTGCTGCTTCACGCTACATTATGACAGCAAAAGTCCAACAACAGGCACTTAAATAAATATGTAAAGGAAAACTTAAAACTCTAGAAGAGAAAATAAAATAAAAACTACGATTCCCTCCGCTCTCTGCGTCCTGACGCCCAGTCAAGTCTTATTGTACCATGTTGTACCACATTTTGTAAAATGTACCAAAAAATTTGTGATTGTACCAGAATGTTCCTTTAGAGGTGAAATGTACCAAAATGGTACAATTGTACCGCTGTTGGCAACCCTGCACAGCGCGGTAGTGATGCTAGCGGCTGGACACAGGAAACTGGTAGCAGAACTTAGATACCAATATTGTTATCTAAGCTGTGTATGCAACAAAACAAAATTGCGTTCCCGCCTATGTTGTTGTAGTATGATCTAGGCGTCGGAGCGCGGGCTTGGAGGAGGCGCCAAGTTCAGAGCTCTGTACCAAAAGCTTCTCATGGGCAAGGTAAGAGTTTTCATAACTATATATTGGTATCTAAGCTGTGCTACTATAGCAGGCTGTACCAAAATACTACCTGATAAATCAATCCAATATTTCTGCATGCTGTTCAATGACTTCGCGGCTATTAAACAAATATTAAATTTTACGCTTATGTTTTTAAGATAATTTTAATTGTACAATTAAAGTTACTGATGTCACAACTGGTATAAGACTATGAAAAACTTTATAGATTAGTTTATTGTTGTCAGGTTACGTACACACTTTTGACTCTCAAATCACTATTCCTGTTTTTTTATAGTTGGCTTTTGTGTTTTCAATAAAGAAACATGTTTTCAATCCTAGAAACATAGGAAACTTAATTAGTTGGTTTACATGTACTAGTTTTACTGATATGTATTAGATAGGCTTTGAAGAAATAATTTTTGTCTGTTTTAAGTTTCAACTTCACTCTTTACTTCCCACAGAAAACTTTGTTTTTTTTTTTAAATTAATTTAGCTTAGAAGCTACAGGATGGATGAAAAGCCAGTGGGGTCTTTAAACCTTTAGCCCGTGTGATTTTGGAAAATATTGACGTTGATCAATTTCTTTTTTGACTCTGTTAAAAAAAAAATACTAATATCATTTGTCAGTATCATTTTCTACGGGATTGCAAAACAAAACGAATCGCTTTCATATTCTCTACGATTTTGATTTGCATTTAGGTACACGGTTTGAAGATCAATCTGTTGAAAACAAGGGATTAAAAACATTGACACATATTTTAAAAGACCATAGATATAAAAATTGATAATAAAATTGCTGATATTAATTTCAGATTTTAATCAAATGCTTCAGACTTCAAAAAATCTTAATCACATGACATTCCAAAGTTGATTCGAGACATTTTCTTACTAGAATTCGTCCTAGTTCTTCCGAGGCCTGGATTTTCCAATAGGGGCGCAATAGGCAATAGATTTGCCTAGGGGCGCACAATTCCGGGGGGCGCAATAGATCTACTGAGTGATTTTTTTCCTAACAAAAACAACTTATAAACTGTCAGATATCTCCCGAGAATGGCAGCCGAAAGTTCGATATAATCCCTCTCTTTCATTACTTTTGGCTCTTCAGTTGCGTTTTGTTCATTGCTTCCACTATCCTCGAAGTTTCGGGGGTTATTTCCTTGCAGATATAACTCCCCCCTTTTTTATTTTTGGGGTTATGGGGTTATTCCCCAGGGAATAATCCCAAAAATCTCGCAAAAAATAAAGTGGCAAAAACATTTGCGCCTAGAAGCGTTCAAACTTTAAACACGGCACTGATCCTCCCACAGTATTTTTTACTCTAATGGAGGAGTTGATAAGCAAAACTTTCAGCGAAGAGAAGTCATCAATTTTTGGTCAATACCTCTTAAGTACCAAGGACCATGAAAATGAAATCTGATTGTTTGAATTGGTTGTGTGGGAACGTATACATCCAGATGTATCACACATGACCCAATTGTGGCTTACTAGAAATGCGGCTCTTTCAAAGAAGCAGCTCTCGAAAAAAAAGAAAAAAACATAATGGAAATTGATTTAACTGCACTACCCATGTCTTTACATAAAAATAAAAGTTATTCTAAATAGCAATTGCAATAAATTGCAAAAGGAAATGGAATAATAGAATGTCAAGAGGATCATAGTCTTAAAATATATTACAAATCAACACAATATGCAAATGAGTGTTGTAAACTAGTGCTTAAGTGCTCAAGTACTTAAATAAAAAAATTCAACATAGAAAGAGTTGCTTGTGGATTACTGCCAATATTGAGACCACCTTAGCTAATTATCATAAACAATCAATTGTAATAAATAAAAATAAACAAGGTTAATCATAGTCAGTGAAAAAAAGAATATGATGCAAATACTTTGATCCAAACCTCTGCACAACTGTCATCAGCGTAGAATTAAGAGTAAAAAATAAAACTTATGGTTTAAAGTTATAATATAAAACGATAAAACTTTAAACAAGTACTAAGATAAAATATGTAAAAAGAATATAAAAGATACAGATTAAAGTCCTCGTGACAATATAAAAAGACAAACCTTAAAAGAAAAACTAAGCTAAAGGAATTAAAAAATAAAAATAAAACAAAATTCAAGATGACAATATAAGAAAAAACCTATAAAGTCAATGGAATCATAGGCAAAGCAATAGCCCTGCCTAAGTTAAGAGTGATATAGGCACAATGTGTTATTTATTTATTTATTTTTTTTTGTTTTAGACCAGGGCGCTTCGCATAGTGAGTAGTTGTCATAGAAACTTTTAAAGGACTCATTCGATTGAAAATTGAAAGGTCTATTGCCTTTTTTAATAGTTGAAACTAAGACTCTCGACTTCGAGAAAAAAAGATTGCCGAAACTTTATATAAAGTAGGCACAAATACCGCACCTGAGTCGTTTATGTCGGCTTTTCGAAGGAATGATGAAATTCACCAACATGATACTCGACATGTATCACAACTAGTTACAGAAACGAGACGTCTCACGTCATCTGGTTTTTCAATCAAATCTACCGGACCGAAAATACGGAATTATTTGCCCAATACTTTGAGAAATGCTAATAGCCTACCAGAGTTCAAAAGTAAGATTAAAAGCTTCTTATTGGAAAATGTTGAATTAGATCCTAATTTCTGTTACCGATAGTTCTATATGTTATGTTTTATTTTTTTACGTTTTTTTTTCTTTTTCCTTCTTCTTTTCTTTTCTTACCTTATATTTCTTTTCTTGATGATTGAATGAATACTGTCACCCGTTATTACAGTGTGTGATTTGTTTTTTGTTAATAAACGAATTGAATTGAATTGAAAAACCGAACAAAAACATAGTTTTAGAGACTGATCCAAACTCATTTTTAGTAGTGAGTACCATCAGTTTCCTATTTTAGAGTTGTTCATAATATTTATTCAAGCATAGGTTTAAGATGCTTTAATTTCCCTTGCGACATCTTAAGCGTGCTTGCTTTCAAAATTGGCATCAACAAACGGTAGTGTCCTGCTATCAAGCATTGCCTATAGTGAGGAGCAACAAGGTATCCATGTTTTATGATTATTAAATAAAAAAAACAAGTTTTTTTTAACTGAAAGTAAGGAGCGACATTAAAACTTAAAACGAACAGAAATTACTTCGTATATGAAAGAGGCTGCTTCCTCATCAACGCCCCGCTCTTTACGCTAAAGTTTGACTCTGTCTCTCAATTCTTCTTCTTAAAACAGTAAAAAACTTTAGCGTAAAGAGCGGGGCGTTGATGAGGAAGCAGCCTCTTTCATATACGAAGTAATTTCTGTTCGTTTTAAGTTTTAATGTCGCTCCTTACTTTCAGTTAAAAAAACTTGTTTTTTTTATTTAATTTCTGAACGTTTTTGAATCAATGCATGTTTTGATTTTGGCTCTCCGCAGAGGAATAATTAAAACGAAATTTGAATTTTTTTTTTTTTTTTGGCTAAATGGCTTTCTCATAATTTTGATCGAATGATTTTGAGAAAAAAAGAGCGGGGGAGGAAGCCTAGTTGCCCTCCGATTTTTTGGTCAATTAAAAAGGCAACTAGAACTTTTAATTTTTTACGAATATTTTTATTAGTAAAAGATTTACGTAACTTATAAATTAGCTTACGTAAAGAACTTTTGTATTCTCATATTTTTATTACATATATGAGGGGGTTCGCCCCCTTGTCAGATCCTCGCTCTTTACACTAAAGCTTAAATTTTGTCCCAATTCATTAAGAATGACCCCAGAATCACAAAAGCCGTAGAATAAATAGTTGAAATTACTAAAAATACTTTAACGTAAAGAGCGAGGTATTAGGAGGAGGTGAGCCCCTCAAATGGGTAATAGTTTCTGTTTGTTTTAAGTTTTAATGCTGTTCCTTACTTCCAGCTGAAAGAACTTTTTCATATTTATTTTTTCATTGTGTTTTTAAATAATGCTATTAAATCCTGCGCTCCCTTCATGGAGATTTTCTTCCCCCATGACAAATTATCGATGGAAAGTTCCCCCAGCATATCCCCCTCTTCTGAACCCCTCCCCCAACCAAAAAAATCCTCCTGAAAACGCCTGTACACTTCCCAATAACCATTACTATATGTAAGCATTGGTCAAAGTTTGTAACTTGTTGCCCCTCCCATGGGGACTGTGGGGGAGTAAGTCGTCCCCAAAGACATAGTTATAAGGTTTTTCGACTACGCTGAATAAAATGGCTATCTCAGAATTTTGATCCGTTGACTTTGGTAAAATGATTAGCGTGGGAGGGGGCCTAGGTGCCCTCCAATTTTTTTGGTCACTTAAAAAGGGCACTAGAACTTTTCATTTCCGTTAGAATGAGCCCTCTTGCAACATTCTAGGACAACTGGGTCGATACGATCACCCCTGGGAGAAAGAAAAAAAAACAAAAAAACAAAAAAACAAATAAACACGCATCCGTGATCTGCCTTCTGGCAAAAAATACAAAATTCCACATTTTGTAGATAGGAGCTTGAAACTTCTACAGTAGGGTTCTCTGATACGCGGAATCTGATGGTGTGATTTTCGTTAAGATTCTAAGACTTCTAGGGGGCGTTTCCCCCTATTTTCTAAAATAACGCAAATTTTCTCAGGCTCGTAACTTTTGATGGGTAAGACTAAACTTGATTAAACTTATATATTTAAAATCAGCATTAAAATGCGATTCTTTTGATGTAGGTATTGGTATCAAAATTCCATTTTTTAGAGTTTTGGTTACTACAGAGCCGGGTCGCTCCTTACTACAGTTCGTTACCACGAACTGTTTGATTCAGTTTTTCCCAGAGGCGCTTCATATGTAAGAGGTGGTCGTATAAACTTTAGAGAGGGATCATTTGATTGGAAATCGGTACTTTTAGTGCCCTTTTTAAGCTACT
This sequence comes from Artemia franciscana, assembly GCF_032884065.1. Classification (NCBI taxonomy): domain Eukaryota; kingdom Metazoa; phylum Arthropoda; class Branchiopoda; order Anostraca; family Artemiidae; genus Artemia; species Artemia franciscana. Next base: position 33,414,233 of record NC_088880.1, on the reverse strand, counting down.
ACCCCTCCACCTCCCGCGCTCTGTTTTCCCTAAATTTACTTGATCAAAATGTCGAGATAACTATTTTTTTGAAGATCCAAAAATCAAATAACTATGCCTCCGGGGATGACAAAACTCCCCATAGCTCCTGGGGTAAGGGATGTAAGTTATGTAACTTGCTCATTGTTAATATGTAAGTTTGTGTGGAAGAGGTGGTCGTACAAAATTCGGAGTAAGCTCATTCAATTTGCAATCAAAAATCCTAGTTCTCTTTGCACGAGTCAAAAGTGATCGGAGGGTAACTGGCCCCCTATATCCTTATCCCCAATTGCTTCCAATTAAAATTCTGAGAAGGCCATTTTCTATAAAATAGTTCAAATGCGAAATAAGTATACATCTGGGGTTGAAACTCCCTACCCTCCCAGCCTCCCAGTAATGGCTATAAAGGATGCAATTTGCCCCCTGTTAATGTATAAGGATTTTAATTGGAAAATAAGGCATGTTTGATTCTGTGTCTCCAAAAGGATAAGGGTATTAAAGTGAAAATCAAAGGAAAAATTGAGAGAGATGCAGAACACAACTAAAATACTTTATGTGCTTACTGATTGTGGAACGAGAATATCCGCAATATCTAAACAGTGACTAGAGGGTATAAAGTTGAAAGTTTAAATATTTTAGGGCAATCAGTTCCTTCCCCCTCCTCGCTCCTCTTCTCAAGGCTGATCGAAATTTTAGAGTTACTATTATGTTAAAACTAGTCTAATGTTCTAATAGCTATACTTCCAGGGAGCCCCTGGGCAAGGGTTTTAAATTATGCAATTTGCCCATTGTTTACATGCAAGGATTATCATTAGGAAAAGGGAAAATATTTAATTCTGGTTATATCCGAAAAGGCTATGGGCATAAAGGTGAAACTTCGGAGAATGTTGAGGAGTATATTTTATTAAGTTAAAAGGTACTATGTACATATAGTTTATCAAAAAGGAAGATCTGCAATATTTTAAGAACGACTAAGGGTATTGAGTTGAAACTTTCAGGACATGTTGAGGGGGATGTTGAAAAGTAGCTGGAGGGACACCAGTCCCCTCTTATTTGTTTTTAGTTTCCGTCCGTTCAAAAATATTGGATAGGAATTTTTATTTATGAATTATAGGGTATGAATTTTTTTTTATGACTGATTCGAAAAATGAATTTCACACGAACAACATCTCTTGTTAATTTCTGGGAAAGGGGCAGCGTTTTATAGCTCAGTAACAGCAAGAAACTGATATTCAAAACCTTTATAGTATTAGGACTTTGAAATTAGTAGTTAAGTTTCTCTTGATTTTGCAAAATTTCCCGTAATATTCAGAAAGAATAGGAATAATATTATCTGCCTTACTATTTGGAAAAAACAAAAGGTAAACTTCTTAGGGACGAATTAGTGTTGGGTTCGTCAAAATATGGAAATACATCATAGATCCCTGATATCGAAAATTGTGGATCTCTTTTAAATTTTGACGACACAATTCTGGACAGATCAATCTAGACATCGCAAATTCCAAGAAAAAAAATGATCGCTATCGAATTTTCAGAAATGAATATGCATACAAATCTTATATCTGTGGATGAGGATCAGTCCAAATATTGTCCTACCAAGAAATGACACAAAGGCAAGGGTGTCTCCTGGAAGTCTTTCATTGCACTTTTTATTCTATTTGTGTGGGGGAGGTACAGTTTGGTTTAGTGATATGAGTTTATTGTTAAAAAAAATTTGATGAACGTTTTTGTTTGTTTTTTCAGTTTTGTTTCTTCCCTGTTTTTTCCTGGCCATAGAGCCTTACATAGGAGACTGTGTTGAAGTATTTGTTATTATTGTGTTTAATTTTAAGTAGATCTTGGTATTCACTGATATATTTCTCGTTTTGTATTCAATAATTTTATTCAAAAAAAAAAAAAAAAAAATCCCACACACCAGAAGTGGCTGTCAGATTACATAAGCTCGATAGAAGTTAGAAGCTAGTGTTGGTTTAAGCTGGTCAAATGCCGCGGTATCTAATGTCTTTAGAGGATAGAGTTTGTGCAGATAGTGCTAGGGCATGATCTGCGGCTGAAAGATGACATTACCGAAGATTGTTCTTTTCAGCCAACCTTCAAGGAATAAACAGAAAGCAGGTCATCCGCGGTTGGGGTGGGAGGATGTCATAAAAAATATCTAAGGGAAATGAGAAATTCCTAGGAGGATGTAAATAGGGAAGCCTTGAATTGGCTGGGATGGAGGAGGAGCGTGCGTAGCTGTGTTGGCCTCAGGTGGCTTGGTGCTGCGGCGAGCTATTAGTAGTAATGGTAGTCAGGGCCTTATCCAAGATTTTTTTGGGGGGTTGGGGGCTTACACAAGACATCTTTCCGGGGGGGAAGTTAACAAAAGAAAACCCTCAAGAACGCATTACAAATTTGTTTATATCCATTTTTGTTACGTTTTTACGAGTCAGAAAAAACATTTCGGGGGAGGGGGTCAAAACACCCCTAACAACCCCTAGGTACAGTCTTGGTAGTAGTAGAAGGAGGAGGAGAAGAGGGAATGGAACCCATAAATTCTTGTTGTCAGTACAGCAAGAGGTGAAAGTGTCCAATTTTGACCATACTTGGTGGAAAGTATAAACAAGATACTTCTATCATTTTAAGCAAAATTTTACCTTCTGAGGACCTTTACCTCATCAAACCTTTAATAGAGATTGTTTTAGATAGGATCCCTCAATTCTTGCCATCACTGTATCTGCTAAAAAGTGTTTCCATATCCAATTAAGTTTTAGTGCAAGGTGCAAAACTTCCATTTTTGCACTCGAAGCAGACAATTTCGTTGTAGTTCATGTGATAAGAATGACAGACGCAACCCTTAATGAACTGAACACTTCTGAAGAACCAGATATTCATTCCGAGATATAGACCTTGGTGTATATGAAAAATATGATATGATACTAGTTTTACGAGGAGCAGTACAGGGGAAGAGCACCGAGGGCACTATAGAGACATGATAAGTGTTAAGTTCAAATGGTCAGAGTAGGTAACGCAACCCCTAACGTACTGAACAATTCTGAAGAAGCTGATATTCATTCTGAGATACAGACTTTGGTAGATCTGAAAAATATAACACGATGGTAGTAGATATTGCATGAGGAGCAGTGCAGAGGAGGAAGAACATCGAAGGTACCATAGACACTTGATGAGTGTTAAGTTCTTATCGTCACAGTAGGTAAAGTAACCCCTAAGCTACTGAACAATTCTGAAGAAACTGGTGTCCATTGCAAAATACAGACTTTGACATTATACTAGTAGTAATTGCACGAGGGGCGGTGCAGGTGAAGGACATCGAGGGCACCATAGAAACGTGATAGTGTCAGCTAGATTCAGGGATTGCCCACGCTCAAAAACTGACGGGGTAATAATGTTAATTTCAGGAATTCTGTAGTTCTAATTTAGACAGATGAAGCCAGTTAGTACATCTTTTGTTACATTAGGGTTAACAAGCTGTTTCAAAACCCTGTTATTTGGAGCATATGAAGCTACGGGCGAATCTCAAGATTTTTATTGGGGGGGGGGGGGGGCAAGAGGGCTCCATATCTGGATAGTCAAGAGAAATGGGCTATATAATAATCAAATTGTTGGAGCAGTAGCCCCTCCCCAAACGACGCCCCTGTAAGAATCCCATCTAGTTGTCAATTATTTTATTGGATGTGTTGTACTCAAATAAAAGACCTTTTCCAATGACGTACCAAACTATTGAAACAAGATTCAATGTTAGCAGTACAAAAAAGAAGCTTGTAAAACCTATTTTTATGGCACTTGGTATTAACCAAGTGACATATAGCGATCGCAAATTCTGTCGGTCTGTCTGTCTGTCCCGGTTTTTGCTAATTTAGGCACTTCCAGGTAAGCTAGGACGGTGAAATTTGGCAGGCATATCAGGGACCGGACCAGATTAAGTTAGAAACAGTCGTTGTACCGATTTTACCATCTGGGGGAGGGGAGTGGGGGCCGGTTAAATCGGAAAGAATAGAAAAATGAAGTATTTTTAACTTACGAACGGGTGATGGGATCTTAATGAAATTTGATGTTTGGAAGGATTTCGTGTCTCAGAGCTCATATCTTAAATCCCGGCCAGAACCAGTGACACTGAGGGAAGTTGGAGGAGGGAACCTACAATCTTGGAAAAAGCTTAGGGTGGAGGGATCGGAATGACGCTTGGTGGGAAAAACAACAACAGGTCCTATTTACCTGATTGACATAACTGGAATGGATCTGCTCTGTTTGGGGGACTTGGGGGGGGGGGAGTTAATTCTGAAAAAATTGAAAAATGAGGCATTTTAAACTTATGAAGGAGTGTCAGATCTTAATGAAATTTGAAGTTTGGAAGGGTATCGTGTCTCAGAGCTCTTATTTTAAATCCCAACTGGATCCGGTGACATTAGGGGGGGGAGTTGAGTGGGGGAACCTAAAATCTTGGAAAACGCTTCGAGTGGAGGGATCAAGACGAAATTTGGTGGTAAAAATAATCATAAGCCTTAGATACGAGATTGACATAACTGGAACAGATCCGATCTCTTCGGGGGAGTTGAGGGGAGGAGGATTAATTCTGAAAAAAATGAGGTATTTTTAGCTTACGAAGGAGTGATCGAATCTTATTGAAATTTGATGTTTGGAAGGATATCATGTCTAAGAGCTCTTATTTTAAATCCTGACCGGATCCGGTGAAGAGCAAGTTGGGGGGGGGGAGCCTAAAATCTTGGAAAATGCTTATAGTATAGGGATCGGGATGCAACATGGTGGGAAGAATAAGCACAAGTCCTAGATACGGGATTGACATAACCGGAACGGATTTGCTCTATTTGGGGGAAGATTAATTCTAAGAAATTAGAAAAATTGATGTATTTTTAACTTACGAAAGAGTGATTGTATCTTAATGAAATTTCATATTTAGAAGGACCTGAAAACTCGGATCTGTTATACTAAATCCCGACCAGATCCATTGTCATTAGGGGGGGGGGACCGGAAATCTTGGAAAACGCTTAAAGCGGAGAGATCAGGATGAAACTTGGTGGAAAGAATAAGCACAAGTCCAAGATAGGTGACTGAAATAACCGGACTGGATCCGCTCTATTTGGTGGAGTTGGGGGGGGGAGTAATTCGGAAAAATTAGAAAAAATGAGGGATTTGTAACTTACGAACTGGTGTTCAGATCTTAATGAAATTTCATATCTAGAAGGATTTTGTACTTTAAAACTCCAACTTTAAATCCTGGCCAGATACAGTTACTTTGAAGGGAGTTGTAGGGGGAAACCTGAATTCTTGGAAAACGTGAAAATAGAGATATCTTACGAATGGGTGATCGGATCTTGATGAAATCTGATATATAAAAGAATCTATGTCTCAGATGTTCCATTTTCAATTCGAATCAGATCCTGGAACATGGAGGGTTAGAGGGGGGAAACAGAAATCTTGGAAACCGGAAATCTTGGAAAACGCTTAGAGTGGAGATATCGGGATGAAACTTGATGGGAAGAATAAGCAAAAGTTATAGATACGAAATTGACGTAATTGGTACGGATCTGTATTTGGGGGAGCTGGGGGTTGTTAATTTCAAAAAAATTAAGTATTTTTAACTTAAGAATGGGTGACCGGATCTAAATGAAATTTTATTATTAGAAGGAACTCATGTCTCAAAGCTCTTCTTTCAAATCCCGACCAGATCTGTTGACATTGGGGGGAGTTGGAGGGTGAAACCAGAAATCTTGGAAAACGCTTATAAATGTCGTAGATACGTAATTGATGTAGCCATACTGGATCCGCTCTCTTTGAGGGAGTTAGGTGGTGGACCTCAGTGCTTTGGTGAGTTTAGTGCTTCTGGACGTGCTAGGACGATGAGAATTTGTAGGCGTGTCATGGAGCTGCACTAATTGACTTGATAAAGTTGTTTTCCCTGTTTCGAGCATCTGGGGGGCTGAAGAGAGAGGAAAAATTAGAAAAATTGAAGTATTTTTAACTTACGAGTGGGCGATCGGACCTAAATGAATTTTGATATTTAGAAGGGCCTCGCGACTCAGAGATTTTATTATAATCCCCGACCGGCATTAAGCCTCTGATTTTCCTTTTAAAGCAATCTATTGATTCTTAGAATTTTGCTAGAGATCTTACCATACAGGCTCTTGGCTCTTCTTGACCTCGTCACAAGTGCCATATGAGCTCTTCAGAGGCGCCATTTGGGCCAAATCTTGGGGTGGGAATGAGGCATTTGACAGAAATTGAGACTTTTATTATGAAGCTAACCTACTTTCAAAGTTTACAATGATTAATAGCGAATAGCGTAATTACCCCAAGGGTCGTCAGGTAATTACGCTCTTTGGCTAATAGGCGTGCAGTTAGTTCAAATCATTTGAGCAGAATGGATTATGTTGGACATAATGGATAATTATGGCCGGAAAAGGGCCCTTTATGGTGGAAGCTTGGGCCCCATGGAAAGTCTGGGGTGGGCATTTGCCCACCCCTGACCCACCCAAATGGCGCCTCTGGAGCTCTTAGCTCTTGTTAAAATTCAAATTAAAAAGTGAAAAAGCACAATTTACAAACTCGCAATCCAGGACTCACAATCCGGAAATATCCAAAATCAAATCCATAACCTGATTTTGAGGCAAAGTTGTCAAGTTTAAAATGTAGATTATGAACTCATGATCATGATTGTCAAAAAAGCATTGTTTTGACGATCAGCAAGATTGTATGTTTACAATCAAGATGCTGAATTTATAATCCTATTTGTCGGTGGAAAAGGCCTTCCAAAAACCGAACACGACGACTAATGTATCAGGTGGGTTGAAGGTCAACGACTTCACAGCTTGACGTTAAAAACTTCCTGGACCAATTTCCTGGTTACTCTTGTTCAGCATTGGATAACTGAAATCAGCACTCATCAGAATCCTGAATTTTGTAAAAACATGGTCACTCTGATGAAATTATGGTGAAATATTGATAAATTCCCGTAAAGTGTGGTAAAAATTTGGCGAAATTCTGAAGCTATCCCCTCCCAAATTTGGAAGGTGGAGAAAAGATACTTCGTGTACGTTTAATTATCAAGCATTGATCATATAAACCTGTAGATCACTCATGACTTGAAGAAAAGTGTGCTTGTTACATATGCAACGCAATAGCGCTGCCCATGGGATCTATGCATTATTTATTTAGTTATCTTTTCACCGCGGTCCCTCAAATAGAACGAGTTGTCATAGAACTTTTGGAGGGGGCTCATTCGACTGAAAATTAGAGGTTTTAGTGCTCTTTTTAGACTCAAAAATTTTGAAGGGAAAGCGGGCCCCCAGGCCCCTCGATCCCCCACAAACTTTCAGAAAAAGTTTGGGATGGCTGGGCCAGAGAAAAATTTGTGGCAGGCGAAAATACTTCAGCATAGTTGAAAGGTCCAGTTCTATGCTTGTGAGGTGACAGCCCCGACAGCTCTTTGGGTAAAGGCTGAAAGCTATTTAATTTGCCCATTACTTAAATATAGTGTTTGCTATATTAAATATAGCATTTTGACCCTTGCTGTCAAAAATTCTAAGGGTATTGAGGTGAAACTTCCAGGGAATGTTGATGGGAGTTTTGAACAAAAGATAAATAAAAAGTAGTAATAAACACTCGATGTGGATGCATATTGCACAAAGGACGTATCTCAGGAATGGCTTATAGTATTAAGTCGGAACTTCCAGGAAATAATGAAGGGGATGATTAATTGACCAAAAAGCAACATGCGTGCGCTACTACTACAACTATTACTGCTACTTTTACTACTATTGCTGCTACTGCTAACACAACTACTACTTCTACCTTGACTATTACTAAGGCTATGAATATTAAGGTGAAAATGCAGAGAATATTGAGGTGGAAGTTGAACTAAGTCAAATATTCATACAGGTTGTAAAAAGGGCGTATAAGCAATATTTTAGGAACGGCTTAGAGTGATAAGTTAAAACTTACAGGGCATGACGAGGGGGCTGCTGATTTTGTTCAGTTCAGCAGCTATGTCTCTAGGAATATTAGGTATGTCAAACCCTCACAATCATGGTATTGGCCCATTATGCTTCTAAACAAAATGTTCCATTAAAACTAAATCAAAAGGCACTGTGTGTATGATTGCCAATAGGAAACCTCAGCAATATATCGAAAACGATAATAGTTATATAAACAAAAATAGTTAATTAAATTAAACTATTCGTGTCAGGATTAAAAATTGTTGAAAATGTTTCACCAGCATTCAAATAGCAAAGCAAACTATGGATTATTATACCAAAATTACCGAAAAGATATGAAATATTATTTTTTCCATGAAAAAGAGTATACCAGAAAAAAAAAACAGAAATTAATTTAAATAACTTCTTCCACAAAACAAGTTTTTCAAAGAAAAGTAACGAGCCCAGAAAGTCAAAAACGAGCAAAAATAAAGTCAAATAACCTTCCAAGTGTAAAACTACCGCAAATGACCATCAATAAATAAACGAAGCTCAAAACGAACAGAAATTACAATAAATAACGAAGTCAAACTCAAAAACGAGCAAAAATTAACATGTGCAGGGCTGACAATCTCCATGCCTTCTCAAAAATAGAATATAATTTGCACTTAATAGAAAAATGTTTTCCCTTTCTTACTTTAATAAATACAAAATTATTAAAACTCTAACGAATAAATATGAGTATGTGTATATTAAACCGACAATCCGCGGTCGTTTCTGTTTCAGCAAATTTTGAGTGGGACGTTGTAAGCCGACTTTACATTTTGTAGGCTTATATGTTAATCCAAGTTATTCTAAACCCGAGTTCATGTAAGTCAAAGTTCAAGTGAGTTAGTGAGGAATTTAAATTCACCTTCTAGTTTTTAGTAGTCTGACACGATGGTCAATAAGCATCAGTTATATTATCTTAGCTCACTTTTTGTTATTCCACTAAGCTGGTTAGGTTGGGGATGGGAATTTTAAGCAGACTTTTAGTATATCTTGAGGGGTGGTATGCTCATAGTTTTCTTTGATTTAGTTCCAAATCTATCTAAACATTTTCTGAAAGTTTCACCTTAACACCCTGAACCTCAGTGGTAACAGAAGTCGTAGTATTTGTAGTAGTAGAACTAGTAGCAGAATGCATATAGTTCGAACGACTGAGGGGATTTTTCAAAAATATCGATATGAAAAGATTAATAATGCAAAGACGAAAAAAAAGTATGGGTAAAAACTTTATGCTATGGCAGCAGCCTGTTTTCACAAAGATTTTGTAAATAGGCTATTGTTTTGTGTATTTTTTGTAATTATTTACTTTTTTCATTTTTATTTAAAATAACAAAAGACTAGAAATCTAGCTTGATTTTTCTGGTCTTTGGTGGTTTTAATAGCTACTGATGGCCATAAGGGGTATCCCTGAAATGAAGCTAGGAAAAGATTGAACCGTTTGTATTTTGCCATTTTACGATCTCCAGTCACAATGGGGAGGGGACACTACAGATAACAAATTTCAACAACAAGATGTTCCAATTTGCCACCCCCAAAAGTACCCAGGTTTGTAATATGTTTTCGGTTATTCACACGAGTTCATCAAATTTTCAGCAAGAACTATATCTGATTCAATTTAAAACATGTTTAGCTCTTCACTCTTTGAACTCTGACAGTGAACTGACAGATGAGAAATTTTTTTTAAAAGAAAATAGAGACGAAAATTTCACATTTTTGATAATGAGGGCAGAAAAATCCACAGTAAACTTTTCTTATATCTTGAAGTCGGTGGCCACATTTTCATCTAATAAGCTCAACCTTTTATGGTTGCTTTTCCCGTTTTCGAAAATCGGCAATGTTTTCTCTGGTTTCTAACTGTTCATACAATCATTGGCCTTAATAAATTTTTCATCACTAATTTTGTAATGTAAAAATTAGATAAAAATAAATACCACTATTTCTGTTTCATAGATGCTGTGATGTTCCTGGGTAAGTAAAACTATTTGTATTCCAATAGGAAGAGAACAATCACCCTGCATCACTCTTATTTGGGCTTAGACCCCCAAGTGAAGAGATTTGTGATAAATTCCTACCTCCTTGTTTCCAACCCCTATTTATTTTTATCTGAAGGCTCATGGAGAATTAAAGGATTTAGGTATTCAAATAAAGCCTTTGAGCAGAATTGCCACCTCTCCAGGAGAGCCCTGAGGAAAAGAACACACAAACAAATAAACACGCATCCGTGATCTGTCTCTGGCAAAAAAATACAAAATTCCGCATTTTTGTAGATTGCAGCTTAAAACTTCTACAGAAGGGTTCTCTGAGATGCTGAATCTGGTGGTATTATTTCAAACAGTTCGTGGTAACGAACTGTAGTAAGGAGCAACCCGGCTCAATAGTAAACAAAACTCTAATTGAAATATATAAGTTTCATCAAAATTAGTTCCACCCATCAAAAGTTTCGAGCCTGAGAAAATTTGCCTCATATTCGATAATAGGAGGAAACACCCCCTGAAGGTCATACAATCTTAACGAAAATCACACCATCTGATTTAGCGTATTAGAAAACCTTATCGTAGAAGTTTAAAGCTCCTATCTATAAAAATGTGGAATTTCGCATTTTTTGCCAGAATACAGATCACGGATGCGTGTTTATTTGTTTTTTTTTTGTTGTTTTTTTCCCCAGGGGTGATCGTATCGACCCAGTGGTCCTAGAATCTTGCGAGAGGGTTTATTCTAACGTGAATGAAAAGTTCTAGTGCCCTTTTTAAGTGACCAAAAAATTGGAGGGCACCTAAACCCCCTCCCACGCCAATTATTTTCCCAAAGTCACCGAATCAAAATTCTGAGATAGCCATTTTATTCACCGTAGTCGAAAAACTTAATAACTATGTCTTTGGGGACGACTTACTCCCCCAGAGTTCCCGTGGGAGGGGCTACAAATTACAAACTTTGACCAGTGCTTACATATAGTAATGGTTATCTGGAAGTGTACATACGTTTTCAAGGGGATTTTTAGGTTTGGGGATTTTACCTCCTCCTAATGCCCCGCTCTTTACGCTAAAGTATTTTTAGTAATTTCAACTATTTATTCTACGGCTTTTGTGATTCAGGGGTGATTCTTAAGGAATTGGGACAAAATTTAAGCTTTAGTGTAAAGAGCGAGGTGCTGACGAGGGGGTGAACCCCCTCATGTACGTAATAAAAATATGAGAATACAAAAGTTCGTTACGTAAGCTAATTTGTAAGTTACGTATACTTTTACTAATAAAAACATTCGTAAAAAATCAAAAGTTCTAGTTGCCCTTTTAAGTAACCAAGAAATCGGAGGCCAACTAGGCCTCCTCCCCCGTTCTTTATTCTAAAAATCATTTGATCCAAACTCTGAGAAAGCCATTTAGCCAAAAAAATAAATATGCAAATTTCGTTTTAATGATTCATCTGCGGAGAGCCAAAATCAAAATATGCATTGGTTCAAAAACGTTCAGAAATTAAATAAAAAAAACAGTTTTTTAACTGAAAGTAAGGAGCGACATTAAAACTTGAAACGAACAGAAATTACTTCGTATATGAAAGGGGTGCTTTCTCCTCAACGCCCCGCTCTTTACGCTAAAGTTTTTTACTGTTTTAAAAAGTAGTGCTGAAAGAGTCAAACTATATAATACAGTATATATGCTATATATAATATAGTATATATACTATATAATTTAGTATAATACTTTCATACAGAATGATTTAGCTCATGTCACTTGTCACAAATCTGCATAAAAACAGAATCTGCATTATTTGCATGTCGGATTGTCCGAAGGTATAATTTAGGAGTCAATTGATGTTCCAAAAAACCAGATAATTTCCTTGAAACGCATTTAACAAATAGTTGTTTGCATCGGAAGACGATTTCGTAATTTTGTCTTGAAATTACGGTATAGCATAAACTGCTTCTCTGCAGCAACCGTCGAGTGTGGTAGATCACACAAAGTCAGCACAACATCAACAATAACTGTGCATTTTTCTAAGCCCTTGGCACTCGTACTTTTTCTTAAATCAGCCCAAAAAACTGAAAGATTCACTTCAGCAGTGGCTACGCACAATCCCCAAGCAGGTGGGCAAACCAACTGTCCAAAAACAGAATGCTATTGTGCTCTCCACCAAAGACAGTTTTTGGATACAAAAGCGACAGTGCTTTCAGTGTGTCGTCTTCGTCGTCAACCCTACTCCTGATTTTCATTCATACAGTCTAACCATGTACACTAAACAGTCCTCCCCAAATCTTGGAAGTTCTATGAGACCCAGCTCGCTGCTATACTTTCCCAGGTGCACCATAATGTTTTGTCCAAGACTTAACTCTTCCATAGGGGAAAACTTTTCTTTCGTGAGCTCCATTGAAAATGGGCTCTGCCTGTCCATCAAAGAAGCTTTGATGGAAAGTCTAAGTATTGATTTTGAAAGTAAAGTTTACAGTAATTTCTAAGAGGCACATGAATCTGCGTGTCAGAAGACTAGCACTCAGAATTGGTGCTGTTGATTTTCTGTAGCATGAATTTTTTTTCTTTTTTTTTTGTCAGAGAGCCAATGGTCATATAAGATCGGGAGAGGGCTTACTCGAACAAAAATTACAGGTCTAGATCCCAGTTTTGTGACCAAAACCATCAGAGGGCAACTATATTCCCCCTCCCTTCCATACTCCTTTGTTTCCAATGTCACCCGATCAAAATTTTGAAATATCTATGTTGATCAGCATAGTTGAAGGGTCAAGCAATCATGACACTAGGGATGACCCTACCTTGAAATTCCCTGGGTAAGGGTCGTAAAATTTGAAAATTTTCCAGTGTTTTCCTATAGTATTTATTATGGGAAGTAAACATATGTTTTCAGGGGAGGGTGATTTTTCTGTGGGGAACATTTTTCGAGGGAGGGGCTTTTCCAAGGGGAGAATTTTTCGTTGGAAGAGAAGTTTCCAGGGATGGATTTTAAAGTCAAACTATACACGGGGAAAATTACCAGAATTCTTATACAAAGTTCATTTTATTTTGCCCACTTTATCTTTGAAAATTCAATTTTACATTTAAAGATATTCCAGGAAAATAGCTCAGGTAAAATTTTCAAAGGAGTTGAAGTTGTCAGCTGGATATTACCATGGTGGGTTGGGGATATATTCTTAAGGAGAGACTCCCCACGCGGGAATTCCAAACTGGATAAACTTACCATTGAGACAATGTGAGAGGAAAATTACCAAGAAAAACTTATTGCGGAGGGAGGATTTCTGGCATGATTTGAAAAACTAGAAATTGTAAGAAAAAAGAAGTCTTTTTTCAAACGAAAGTAGGCTCAAAGCAACTTTCTTGGCGGAATTGTCCACACAAAATTTTCATAGGAAATATTCATCGGGGATAGAATTGCCTGGGGGAGGGGGGTTCTTACGCGGGAGAAACTTTTCAAGGAGATATTATCTTGGGCGGTGGATTTATCCATGGAGAGAAAAGATGGATTTCCCCACATTATTTGAAACACGATCAAAAATTGAATAGGAAAAACCAATTTTTCAACTAAAAGTAATTAGCAACATTAAAACGAACAGAAATTATCTGAAGTGAGAGGCTGGATCCACCTCCTTAACAGTTCGGTCTTAAGGCTAATTTTAAGTTTTTGTCCATATTATTTAAAAGTAACTCCTTAAAGACACGAGCCGTTCAATTAGTCAGAAGATTTTAGGAATAAAAAGAAAACCTTGACATAAAGAGAGAAGTATTAAGGAGGAGTTATCCCTCTTGTATGCGTGAAAATTTCTGTTCTCTTGTTTCAATGTTGCTCCTCACTTTCAGTTGACAAAAATGATTTTTTTTAAATTTAATCACTGAAAGCCTGAAATAATTTTTAGGAGAAATATTGACAAGTTTCTGATTTGAATAGCCAATAGCATATTTTTCTTTATCCTAAGACAGAGTAATTCCAAATCAGGGTTTTTGGTCAATGTTGATATTACCTGAACAATTGTTTTGGGTCATGAAACTGTTCTTAATAGATGCATTTTGACTTTTTGAACATCTTTTCTCTGTTGCAAAACTACCGCAAACTCACCGACCGTCATTATATATTTGCACATTAGGCGGGGGGGGGGGGGTTTAAGCATAGCATATATTAAATACAGCAATGGTTAGTTTACGTATTTAATATATGCTATGCTTTACCTTATGTTCAAATATATAGCCCAAATTTGTTTCTAAACTATTACAGATTCGCGTTTTCAAATATCCGATCAACGAAAACGGAAATGCTTGCAATCAGTGTTGGGAAATACTTAAGTAAAAGTACTTAAGTAATTACTTAAGCAAAAAATCTGAATACTTGTACTCTACTTAGGTAAAAAATTTCTAAAGTACTTAATACTTATACTTAAGTAAAAAATTGAAGTATTTAAGGGTACTTAAGTACTCAGGTACTTTCTTCAAGGTACAGAAAAATTATACCGCCATGATGCAGCGCGATGCGACGAATTGAACTGCTTATATATTAGTGGATGAATGGATTTTAGTCTTTTAGAACACCGGCCTCTGGCTCGGCGCGAAATTTCAAAGAAGGGCGCTATCATGGCGGAACTACTATATATATTGAACAGAAAGTTCTTTGCGATAAATGGGAAAATTCAGAAGGATGGTGCAATATCCGCCATATGCAAAACTGCCCATGCAAAATTCTGAAGGGTCACATGGATGCAACAACGAATTTCCACAAACATCTCAAGATGAGTTTGCCCATCCTTCTGTTTACCAGAAATTTGTTGAGCTGAACTAGAACAGTAAGAACAAAAGAAAATCAAGTAGCAAAAAGGCTAGTGAACTTGTAGGCTCACTTTAGAGGTCGTCTGAAGCTAAAGATAATGCTGCCTGATTATAGCTCACCTTCTAAAAAAGTTGAGGGAGATTTCTTTGTTGCAAGACCGTTGAAACAGACACAGTCAAAAGTAATTTCTTTGGTACTGGATTATATTATGGACGAGCTGCAACCCCTGTACATTTTTCAGAAGCCGTCATTCAAAAATCTGATAGCAGATCTTGCACCTTATGCAAAGGCTCTAGGAAGAAATGCTTTAGCTATGCAAATTAAAGCTAAGTTTGTTGAAGTACAGAGAGTTATGGTTCGTGATTTTGAACTCACCAACTACATGTTGTTGACAATAGACATTTGGTCTGCCATCAACAAAAGCTACTCGGGAATGACTGCACACTTTTTCAACGAGGATTTGAAATAGGAATCTTATGCCCTTGCTTGTTCCCGGTTCAAGGGCTCACACACTTATGACAGAATGTTTCAACAACTGAACGGCGTATTTGCCAGGTACAAAACTGCAGTTACTAAGAAGGTTGGAAGGCTTTTGACCGATAACACCTCTAACTTTAGTAAGGCATTCAGGGAATATCCGTTGGTTTTCGATAAAGATGTTAAAGTCAGTGATGAAGAAAATAAAGATTAAGCAGGCCAGAATGGCTCATTCTCTTTTTAAAATGTTGGAGGGATACTCGATTCTCATGATGACCCCGAGTATTTCTAACTTCCCATCTTGGTGAACGAAGCGAAAAAGGTCGAAGATTTCAGAAGTACTTACAAGGCTGATAAAGGTAGCTTTTTGTCTGGAGATGAATACTTTGATCTTAGTGATGAAGAAACTGCTCCTGATAATTCTGGCAACCATGGCCGTGAAACCAATTCTGTGAATGTGGAGGTTTTGTCATATTTGAATGAGAGGCAAAAGGAATTATCTGTGCTCAAAGTGTACCCAAGAATAAAGAAAGTTTTCAGGAAGTAAAACTGTATCATTCCTTTGTGTGCACCTGCAGAATGACTTTTTTCGGTATGTGGTCGATTTTTTACTCCAAAAAGAAACATGCTCGGAGATGGTGCGCTTGAAAAGCTTCTGCTGTTGAAAGGATTAAGAAAGAAGTTAAGTTAATTTAAGATCAAGCTGTAATGAATCTTCTTTGTACATTCTTTTCTTTTTATATCTTAATTGAAGTGAAATTTGATTTTTCGTGAAACCAGTTGATTTTTTCTTGAAAACTGCCGGTTTTTCTGATAAGCGGTCGATCTCTCGTCAGAATCTTGCTTGTCTTGTCTATTTGGAAAGGAAACAGATATTAAAGAAGTGTTTTGCGTGTTATTTACTGTAAATAGAAAATTAGTACTTGAGTACTTTTTCAGAAGTACTTATTACTTAAGCATATTTTTAGAGAAGTACTAAATACTTGTACTTCTCTCAGTACTTAAGTAAAAAAAAGAAGTACTTGGCACAACACTGCTTGCAATTCTATATGTGTAAATACAAGAATATTTGGGCCGGAATAACTCCATAGCGGTGAGTTTTGCAAGAGAGAAAAGATGTTCAAAAAGTCAAAATGCATCTATTAACAATAGTTTCATGACCCAAAACAACTGTTCAGTTAATATCAACATTGAACGGGTTTTGTAATGTCCATTCCTGTGATGGAAATCTATCTAATTTATTCAAAATTTAGAAAGAACACTCTTTAATTGCTAATTTACTTTTCGTAATAAAATCTTGCCAAATCTAAAATTCAATCTGGACCAAAATATTAATTTTTGCTAACGCAGTTCAAGTTGAAAGAAATTACCTATCTCTCCGTCATATAATAAGATTAGCAAGCTGGACCTCAAAATAACAATTACGGTCTTCTGAGATAACAAATTTTCAAAAATTATCTAATATGTCATAATCATGGATTAACCTCAGTTAAATTCAACACTGTATTTATTATCTATCTTGTGTAGAATTTTACTTTGGTTTTACCGTATAATTTAAGCTGAATTTTAAAAATTGAAATTTGAATTGAATATTGAATACTTTTAAAAATAGATGCAAAATATTTCTCATGACATAATTTTACAAAATATATCCTTAAAACAGACTAAAATTATATCAAAAGCATATAGTCGAAAAATTAAGGCTGAAACAAAGAGTTAATACACATGCAAAGGTGAATCATAGGAGAGCAATCTTCGCGTTTCCCTGTTACCCGAAGACGAAAAAGAAGCTTGCTTAACTATCGTTCTGCATAATTTCAGTGGTTTAAGTGTGCTGTGTATTTATGTAAGTTAACACTTTTAATCCTGAAGTTAGCGAAACCGTTTTCAGTTATTGCCCATGCTTCATATGCTCGCATATTTCCGCTGGGAAATGCTCACATCATAGTCAGTTGGATCCGTTGGAGGGGGGGGGGGAGCGATTTAGAAGAGTAGCTTTTTTAATTCATTTTTATAACAAAGTGACCTAGAGTTTTATTTGTTTACCACGACTCCATGGCCATATTTCTTTTCTGTTAATTACACATTATGCTATTTAGTACTTTTACTTCGATGATTTATTCTTTTACTTTTTGCTCGGACACTTGGCACTATTAAAGAGTTGATGAATATAACTAATATATAATTAACCCCAATTCAAGGATAAGCAAGTACTTTTGTCTTAAAAACCTTTCCAAAAAATAATTCTAAAACAATACGCCATGTATGTGTTTATATAGCGACAAACACATGTTGTTTAACATGCTGTTTAAAATACAGCTCTAAAAAATCAATGTTATTCAAATGACGTTATCTTATCTAGGTACTAATTAATAATATATACTTTCATACATGAGGGGGGAGGGAGGTAGAAATGAAAACTAAACAAGAGATTTTGAAAGATGATCATGTGAACAAAATTTCTAAACTAGTTGAAATCTTAATAGATTCATCGCAAAAGCGGTTTTTTTCCGAGAGAACCTTCACTAGCTCATCTAAAGGTCTTAACTGTTCACCCCAGTTTATTCCCTGGTCAGTTTTGACCTTTTAGCATGCAATTTTTTTTTAAATCAGCAAATTAATTAATTTAAATCTAAAATTAACATTAATTATCGAAATCAACATCGAAAGAAGTTAATATATAATATTTAGTTACATTATCAATCAGATAACTTAAAGATAACTAACAGCTCCAGAATCACAACGGTCTTCAGTCTTCTGAGACACCAGTTATTGAAGGCAATACAATAAATAGTTAAGAAAATACCTTTTTTAAAGTCAACGCAGTATATATGATCTATCTTGTGTAAAATCCCACTGTGGTTTTACAGAGTTTTTTAAATTGAATTTCGAAATTTTAAATTTGGAATGAATATCATGTACTCTTAATAATGTATGCAAAGTATTTCTCATTCCAAAATTTTACAAGAGATTTCCTTAAAACAGATTCAAATTCTATGAAAAGCATATAGTCGAAAAATTATAGCTGAAACGAAGAGTTACTACTCATGCAAAGACACTGTTACATCATAGGAAAGCGATCTTTGTTTCTCCCTGTTACCCCCAGACAAAAAAAAAGCTTGCTTCACTACAGTTTTAATCCGTAAATTCAGCGAAAGCGTTTTCAGATACCAAAGGAAAGAGACCCGAAAAGGGAAAAACCACGTAAAAAACGTGTATTGCTCCATTCCTGGTTGCCACCCAATAGACTATGACCCTTAATAAGCAAAATATAAGTTCTAATTTGTAACTGAGTGACCCCTTTTCAGTTTTCAAGAAAAATTTTTTTTTTATGTGATTTGGTTGGAGTAACAAAAAAAACTTAATTCTGCACTGCAATGAATGGTAAGTAAATAACGAGTATTGTGAATAACGAAAGTATAAGAGCCTAAGCTATTAAAGGTAAAGGATAAAGGTAAAGGATACGGCATTAGACTTTACAGTCCGTACCGGCGGTGCTGATCTCCGTTTCTTGGCCCTTCAGCCAGGAAGTGCAATGGGGGGTTGGGGGCCAGCCATCCTGTGCTTTCACACACCCTTCCTGTTTACCTTCCCCAGATTTCTCCAGGTACCCATTTAGAGCTGGGTCAACTCTGGCTAAGCTTACAGAGTCACGCCACTGACCCCCGTCCCAAACCGAAGAATTGGATACACTGGGATTCGAACCCACGTCCTCTCAGACAAGGGATCCCGAATCCTGCGCACCAACCCACTCGGCCAGGACGGGTTTATTGATAGCACTTAATCAAAGACTAAGCTTTTTATGGTGATCTTAAATATGTATTTGTTTTATTAGAATTTAGTGCAGTTATTAGTACACAAGAAAGTTCGTATTGTTATAAAAATCACAAGGAAAAACAATTAAGAAGGGGCAATTTCGGTAAAAATCACAAAAAGATTTCTCTATCACAAAAAGATTTCTATAATCACAAAAAGATTAACAAAGCTTTGGACACAGAGCTGAATGCTGGGAGTTTATATCTTAGTTTTTGTAAACAGGCTATTGTTTTGTGCATCTTTCGTAATTATTTACTTCTTTCATTTTATTTAGTTTTAATTGACGCAATTTTTCAATTTCCCTTAGAAAAATGTTTGTCTCTAAGCTTCATTAAATAACAAAAAACAAGTTTTTCAACTGAAAGTCAGGAGCAGCATAGAAATTTCAAACGAAAAGAAATTCTTACGTGTATATGGGGTTTGGCCCCCTTCTCAATACCTCGCTCTTCACGCTAAAGTGTTTTGGCTCTTTAAAAGAAAGTTACTTATTGTTCTAATTGAACGAGCCTTGTGTTTCAGGAGCCATATTTAAAGAATCGGGGCAAAATTTAAAGTTAAGCGTAAACAGCAAGGTGTTGAGGAGGGGGCAACCCTCCTCTTACACAAAAGAATTTCATTTTGTTTTAAGTATTGAAGTTGCTCTTTACTCTCTGTGGATAAAGAGTTGGTTTTTATATAATTTCTGTTTTTTTTTTAAATAACGCCAAGATACCTGGCTCCATTTCCACAGAAAAATACCCCTCCACACATATATTTCTGGACAATACAGTTCTGCCGAGAATTTACCCCGAGCAATTACCATTAACATCTCCATGCGTAAAATTGAATCGTCGAAGAGAAAGCCAGACCTATAAACGACTTTTCTGTAGAAATTCTGGCAAATTAACCAAGCGTAAAATTTCTCTTGAAAATTTCACTCTCTGGAACCTTCCCTTTCCATAGAAATTTCTCCCCACGCAAAATCTTCTCAGCAAAAAAATTCGTCCTCCCCTTCCCACCCAAAAAAGTATGCAGACTTCCCAATAACAAATAAAATAATGGGCTAATTTTATAACTTAAAAACCTTTTCCAGGGGCTGTACAAGGTCATTTCATCTCCAGAGACACAGTTATCAGACCTTTCAACTATGCTGAACAAAAATGTTATCTCAAAATTTAGATTGGAAGATTTTGGGAAAGTGGCTAGTGGCCCTCCAATTTATTGTTCACTTAGAAATGACACTATAACTTTTAATTTCCGTTAGAAATAGCCCTCTCCCGAAATTAATGGCCCACTTGGTCAATAAGATCACCTCTGGGAAAAAAAGACATATAAACAAGCATCCGTGATATTTCTTCTGGCAAAAATTACAAAATTCCACATTTTTGCAGATATGAGCTTGAAACTTTTACAGTAGAGTTCTTTGATACGCTAAATCTTTATTTTGAGGTACTTGTCCCTTCAATTCCTAGTTAATTGCTTTTAAAATGTTTAAATCAATAAATACGTGTTGATTAGTGCCGTCCTCTGTTTAAATTTACAATTTCAATGTTGGCAAACTTTAAGTATACTTAAAAATTTGGTGATGGATAGTAATTTTCGTAAAAAGTCCTTGTTAATTTTACTACAAACGAATTTTGGTGGAATGGAAAGGAGTATTATTGTTTGTATGGACGGAAATTCTGTGAGACTTTTGATCTTCTACATAACTGAAGCCATTACAATCTCTACAATAGGATTTTCTTGTCAATAAATCTATATATATAAAAATAAGTTGTTTGTTTGTGTGTCTGTCTGTCTCTCCGCATATGACGTCTGAATTATTTCATCATATACCAATTCAAAAACGAATGTATTCAAGCCGAAGTAGCTGAGTTGGTAAAGCGTTATGTTCCAGGTTCTAGGTCCAAGAGGTTCCAGGTTCGAACCTTGGCTTTAGCATTAATACAAAAGAAGAAAAAAAACTAAAAAAGGTAAAAACTACAAAAAAAACTAAAAAGAAAATACTAAAAAAAACTAAAAAAGCTAAAAACATAAAAAATAAAAAAAGGTAAAAAAGTAAAAACTAAAAAAGAAAAAAACTAAAAAAAGGTAAAAACTACAAAAAAAACTAAAAAGAAAAAAAAAACTAAAAACTAATAAAAAAAACTAAAAAAACTAAAAACTGAAAAAGAAAAAAAAACTAAAAAAGGAAAAAAAATTGATAAATAAAGGAGAAAAAGAAAACTAAAAACCGGGACACAGGGAATATAAATGAAGACCGGGACACTCAAAGAGAAATTACAGACTGGGACACAAATAACGACCGGGAAATATAAATGACGACCGGGACACTCAGAGATAAATTACAGACCGGGACACAAATGACGACCGGGACACCAGGACATAGAGAATATAAACGACCACCGGGACGCTCAAAGAGAAATTACAGACTGGGACACTGGGACACAAATGACGACCGGGATACTGGGAATATAAATGACGACCGGGACACAGGGACACAACTACAAGGGGGATGCCGGGGGCACAGGGGGATATATAAATGACGACGGGGACACAGGAAATGTTCGATTAGCAATCACCATCAACAAAGCTCAAGGGCAATCATTAGAATAATCAGGTATAGATCTGAATACGGATTGTTTTTCCCATGGACAATTTTATGTTGCATGTTAAAGAGTCGGTAAACCTGACAATCTATTTATATGCACAGACAATGGGACATCGAAGAATGTTGTATATATATATATATATATATATATATATATATATATATATATATATATATATATATATATATATATATATATATATATATATATATATATATATATATATATATATATATATCGTTCTATATTCACAGGTGGGACACAGGGACACAACTACAATGGCGTGTAAATAATATGGCGCGTAAAGACTTACGCGCGCGGGGGGGCTTGGGGGGCGCGAAGCGCCCCCACCAACTAGGTGTTGGGGTGGCGCGAAGCGCCACCCCAACAGGCGAAGCGCCATCCCAACAGCTAGTACATTATATATATTTGTTTAAATACATTCAGAACCTCATATAAGTAAAAAAAATAACAATTTAAATTGCTAAAACTAAGTATCAGCTTCAGATCATAGTTTTTTTTTTATAATTTCTAATTGACAAAATCAATTTTTAAGCATCCACTTTGATCTTGCTCAGTGTATTGATTTGATACAATTTAATCATCAAAATTATCGGAGAAGTTGAGATTCAAGAACTTGTACAATTCGTTATAATTCGAAATTCGTTAGATTCTAGCCAATTTCGCATATAGCTGCGATGTTTGCATATATAGCCAAATAGTCGTGTTTGCATGCAAATGATCGTTTATGTGGGAATTCAGGGTAATACATTCACATGAAATGACTTAGCTTTTGTCACTTGTCGCAAATCTATATAGAAACATTGACGTTCCAAAACACCAGATAATTTCCTTGAAATGCATTTAACAACGAATTACGGAGTAGCATAAACTCCCTCTCTGCAGCTACCGACGAGTATGGCAGATCACACAACATCTGCACAACGTCACAAATAACTGTGCATTTTTCTAAGCAGTTGGCACTCGTACTTTTTCTTAAAGCAGCCCAAAAACTGAAAGATTCACTTCTGCAGTGGCTACGCAGAATCTCCAAGCAGGTGGGCAAACCAACTGTCCAAAAACAGAATGCTATTGTGCTCTCCACCAAAGACAGTTTTTGGATACAAAAGCGACAGTGCTTTCAGTGTGTCGTCTTTGTCGTAGACCTTACTCCTGATTTTGATTCATACAGTTTAACCATGTACACTAAACAGTCCTCCCTAAATCTTGGAAGCTCTATAGGATCCAGCTCACTGCTATACTTTCACAGGTGCACCATAATGTTTTGTCCAAGACTTAACTCTTCCATAGGGGAAAACTTTTCTTTCGTCAGCTCCATTGAAAATGGGTTCTGCCTCTCCATCAAAGAAGCTTTGATGAAACGCCTAAGTATTGATTTTGAAAGTGTGCAGTTATTACTAAGAAGCAAATGAATATACGTGTCAGAAGACTAGAACTCAGAATTCATGCTGTTGATTTTCTATAGCATGATTTTTTTTATGCCAGAGAACCAATGGTCACATAAGATCGGGAGAGGGTTTATTCGAACAGAAATTATGGGTCTAGATCCCAGTTTTGTGACCAAAACCATCTCAGGGCGACTAAATTCCCCCTCCCTTCCACGCTTCTTTGTTTCCAAAGTCACCCGATCAAAATTTTGAAATATCTATGTTGATCAGCATAGTTAAAGGGTCAAGCAATCATACCTCTATGGATGACCCTACCTTGAAATTCCGAGGGTAAAGGGTCGTAAGTTTTGAAATTTTTTCAGTGTTTACCTATAGTATTTATTATGGGGAAGTAAACATATGTTTTCAGAGGAGGGTGATTTTTCTGTGGGGAAAATTTTCCGAGGGAGGGGCTTTTCCAAGGGGAGAATTTTTCGTTGGAAGAGAAGTTTCCAGGGATGGATTTTAAAGTGAAACTATACACGGGGAAAATTACCAGGATTCTTATACAAAGTTCATTCTATTTTGCCCACTTTCTCTTTGAAAATTCAATTTTACATTTAAAGATATTCCAGGAAAATAGCTCAGGTAAAATTTTCAAAGGAGTTGAAGTTCTCAGCTGGATATTACCATGGTGGGTTGGGGATATATTCTTAAGGAGAGACTCCCCACGGGGGAATTCCACACAGGATAAAACTACCATTCAGACAATGTGAGAGGAGAATTACCAAGAAAAACTTTTTGCGGAGGGAGGATTTCCGGCATGATTTGAAAAACTAGAAATTAAAAGAAAAAAAAAGTCTTTTTCAAACGAAAGTAGGCTCAAAGCAACTTTTTTGGCGGAATTGTCCACACAAAATTTTCATAGGAAATATTCATCGGGGATATAATTGCCTGGGGAAGGGGGATTCTTACGCGGGAGAAACTTTTCAAGGAGAAATTATCTTGGGTGGGGGAATTATCCATGGAGAGAAAAGATGGATTTCCCCGCATTATTTGAAACACGATCAAAAATTGAATAAGAAAAACCAATTTTTCACCTAAAAGTAATGAGCAACATTAAAACGAACAGAAATTATCTGAAGTGAGAGGCTGGATCCACCTCCTTAACAGTTCGGTCTTAAGGCTAATTTTAAGTTTTTGCCCATATTATTTAAAAGTAATTCCTTAAACACAAGAGCCGTTCAATTAGTCAGAAGATTTTGGGAATAAAAAGAAAACTTTGGCGTGAAGAGATAAGTATTGAGGAGGGGTTATCCCTCTTGTATGCGTGGAAATTTCTGTTCTCTTGTTTCAATGTTGCTCCTCACTTTCAGTTGACAAAAATGATTTAAAAAAAAATTTAATCACCGAAAGCCTGAAACAATTTTTAGGAGAAATATTGACAAGTTTCTGATTTGAATAGCCAGTAGCATATTTTTCTTTATCCTAAGACAGAGTAATTCCAAATCAGGGTTTTTGGTCAATGTTGATATTAACCTGAACAATTGTTTTGGATCACGAAACTATTGTTAAAAGATGTATTTTGACTTTTTGAACATCTTTTCTCTCTTGCAAAACAACTGCAAACTCACCGTTATGGAGTTATTATATATTTGCACATTAGGGGGAGGGTGGTAGAGCATAGCATATATTAAATACAGCAATGGTTAGTTTGCATATTTACAAATGCTATGCTTTACCTCCAACCTCCACCCCCTAATGTGCAAATATATAGCCCAAATTTGTTTCTAAACTATTACAGATTCGCGATTTCAAATATCCGATCAACGAAAACGGAAATGCTTGCAATTCTATATGTGTAAATATAAGAATATTTGGGCCGGAATAACTCCATAACGGTGAGTTCGCGGTAGTTTTGCAAGACAGAAAAGATTTTAAAAAAGTCAAAACGCATCTATCAACAATAGCTACATGACCCAAAACAATTGTTCAAGTAATAACAACATTGACCGGGTTTTTTCAATGTTCATTCCTGTGATAGTCTTTCTACTTTACTCAAAAGTTAGAAAGAATACTCCTTAATTGCTTGTATAGTTTTCGCAATAAAAGCTTGCCAAATCATGCATTCGATCTGGACAAAATAAAGGCCAAATTTAAAGAAATAACCTATCGTCACATTATCAATTTACCGACATATTATCAGATTCGTAAGGCCTCAGATTCACAATAAGATCTTCTGAGTCACCAACTTTTCAAGAATGTTACGATAATTTAGACTTTGACTTGACTTTGAAAATGTCAACACTGTATTTATAATCTATCTTGTGTTGAATTTTACTTTGATTTTACCGCTTTTTTTAAAACTGAATTTCAAGAACTAAAATTTGGATTTAATATAGTGTACTCTCAATAATATATTAAAAATATTTCTCATAACATAATTTCACAGGATATTCCCTTTAAACAGAATAAAAATTATATCAAAAGCATATAGTCGAAAATTTAAAGCTGAAACAAAGAGTTAGTACGCATGCAAAGGTTCTGTCGAATCATAGGAGAGCAATCTTCGTTTCTCCCCGTTACCCGAAGACAAAAAAAAGCTTGCTTCACTATAGTTCTGCATTATTTCACCGGTTTAAGTGTGTTGTGTATTTATGTAAGTTAACACTTTTAATCCTAAAGTTAGCAAAACCGTTTTCAGTTATCGCCCGAGCTTCATATGCTCGCAAATTTCCGATGGGAAATGCTCACATCATAGTCAGTTGAATCCGTTGGAGGGGGGGGGATTTAGAAAAGTAGCTTTTTTAATTCATTTTTTGTTATTTTTATAAAAAAGAGACCTAGAGTTTTATTTGTTTACCACGACTCCATGGCCCTATTTCTTTTCTGTTAATTACACATTATGCTATTTAGTACTTTTGCTTCGATGATTTATTCTTTTACTTTTTGTATAGAAGCTTGGCACTATTGAAGAGTTGATGGATACAAATAATATATAATTAACCCCAATTCAAGGATAAGCAAGTATTTTTGTCTTAAAAACCTTTAGAAAAAATAATTCTGAAACAATACGTCATGTACGTGTTTGTATAGCGACAAATACATGTTGTTTAACATGTTGTTTAAAATACAGCTCTATAAAATCAATGTTATTCAAATAACGTTATTTATTTGTCATATCTAGATAATAATTAATAATATATACTTTCATATATGAAGGGGGAGAGAGGTAGAAATGAAAACGAAACAAGAAATTTTCAAAGACGATCATGTGAACAAAAATTCAAAATTAGTGAAATCGTAGATAACTTCGAAGACCAAACTGCATTTCCATGATAAAAGTAAAACAGTTCAAAATAGGGATGATACCGATTTATCGACAGTGAATAGATATAAGTGTTCATCATCAGTAGTAAAACTATGTTTTACTGCTGATGATGAGCACTGTATATGTGTTCGAAATATCCAGTTAAATAATTTTATATCTATTCACTGTCAATAAAAAGGTATCATCCCTATTTTGAACTGTTTTACTTTAGTTGAAATCTTAATAGATTCATCGTAAAAGCTGTTTGTTTTTAGGAGAGAACCTTCGCTAGCTCATCTAAAGGTCTTAAGTGTCAACCCCAGTTGTTCCCTGGTCAATTTTGACCTTTTAGCAATTTTTTTTAAATTAAAAAATTAATTAATTTAAATATAAAATTAATCCGAAATTAGTATTAATTATCGAAATAAACATCGAAGGAAGTTCATATATGATGTTTTTTCACATTATCAGATAACTAGCAAACTTGGCTCCAGAATTACAACTACGGTCTTCTAAGACACCAGTTTATCAAAAAGTAATACAATGAATAGTTAAGCAATTACCTTTTTTAAAGTCAACGCTGTATTTATCTTCTATCTTGTGTAAAATCCCACTGTGGTTTTACCGTGTTTTTTAAATCAAATTTCAAAATTTGAAATTTTGATTGAATATCATGTAGTCTTACTAATGTATGCAAAGTATTTCTCATTCCAAAATTTTACAAGAGATGTCCTTAAAACAGATTCAAATTATATGAAAAGCATATAGTCGAAGAATTATAGCTAAAACGAAGAGTTACTACTCATGCTAAGACACTGTTACATCACAGGAAGGCAATCTTTCTTTCTCCCTATTACCCCTAGACAAAAAAAGCTCGCTTCACTATAGTTCTGCATATTTTCACTGGTTTAATTGTGTTGTGTATTTATGAAATTTAACAGTTTTAATCCTTAAATTCAGCAAAACCGTTTTCAGATACCAAAGGAAGCCAAAGAAAATGGAGCCGAAAAGGGAAAAACCACGTAAAAAATGTGTGTTGCTCCATTCTTGGTTGCCACCCAACAGACTATGACCCTTAATAAGCAAAATATAAGTTCTAATTTGCAACTGAGTGACCCCTTTTCAGTTTTCCAGAAACATTTTTTTTTATGTGATTTGGTCGGAGTAACAAAAAAAAACAACTCAAATTCTTCATTGCAATGAATGGTAAGTAAATAACGAGTATTGTGAATAGCGAAAGTATAAGAACCTAAGCTATTGATATCACTTGAATCAAAGAATAAACTTTTTTATGGTGATCTTAAATATGCATTTGTTTTTTAGTAATTAGTGCAGTTATTAGTACACAAGAAAGTTCGTTTAGTTATAAAAATCACAAGGAAAAACAAACAGAAGGGGCAATTCCGGTAAAAATGTGCCGTCAACATTTGCTTGCATTACAAGAGCATCCATGACCTGATATGTGAAGCCACTATAATCAGAGATGTTTCCCCTGAATTGAATGTTGAGAATTTTTGTATTTTCCCCCTGAAGGGACACGTTTTTGTGTTATCTTTTCTTTCCAGATAGATTGTATTTATCTAGTTGTCACTTTGAAAAAAAAATTATTTTTTACATTTATGAAACATGAAAGTGTAAAATAAATTAATTTTTAGTATTAAAAATAAAAATAAAAATATTGAATTCTCAATGAAACACCTGGGTCCAAGTGTATGGAATGAACTACCAGTGAGCATTAGGGCGGCGGAACACGTACATCATTTTAAAAAGAAATTAAAAGATAATTTTTTGGGGATACATGTTGAATTTTATTATAGGTGGCAGGGTGATTGGAGGAGAAAGGGTTGGTTTGGAAGGTGAGGGTGGGGCTAGGGAGGTGAGGGTGGGATAGGAAGGTAAGGGTGGGCTAGGGAGGTAAGGGTGGGCTAGGGAGGTAAGGGTGGGCAGGGGGGTAAGATGAATTTGGGAGAAATGAAAGGGGAGAAGGAGAGTTGTGTATTAATGAGTAAGAGAGATTGGATTTGTTATTATAGGTAAGTAGATATGTGGACTTTCGCGCGAATACAAACCCTTATACGTTTTCTCCAGCGCTAAGTGTTGTATTTTATTTATTTATTTGTGAATGTTGAAATAAACTTGAACTTTGAAAAACATTTAATTTTTTACAGTTATACAGCATGAAAGTTTCAAATAAACTGATTTTTGGTATAAAAAATTACATTAAAAATATTGGATTTAAAATCTGTATTTGATTTTCTTAAGACTGTCGATAAACTGTGGATAATGTTAATAGAATATTCACTCGAAGCTTTTGCACTGCTCACCAGAGCTGAATACTCGGAGTTTATATCTTAGTTTTTGTAAACAGGCTATTGTTTTGTGTATTTTTTGTAATTATTTACTTTTTTCATTTTTATTTAGTTTTAATTGACGCAATTTTTCCATTTCCTTTAGATGAATGTTTGTCTCTAAGCTTCATTAAACAACAAAAACAAGTTTTTCAACTGAAAGTAAGGAGCAGCATAGAAATTTCAAACGAAAAGAAATCATTTCGTGTATATGGGGTTTGGCCCCCTTCTCAATACCTTGCTCTTCACGCTCAGGTGTTTTGGCTCTTTAAAAGAAAGTTACTTATTGTTCTAATTAAACGAACCTTGTATTTCAGGAGTCGTATTTAAAGAATCGGGACAAAATTTAAAGTTAAGCATAAATAGCAAGGTGTTTAGGAGGGGGCAAATTCCTCATATAAAAATACTCCTCATATATTCCTCATATACAAAAGAATTTCATTTTGTTTTAAGTAGTGAAGTTGCTCTTTACTTAATGTGGAAAAAGAGTTGTTTTTTTTTTACTTTCCGATTGTTTTTAAATAACGCCAGGATACCGGGCTCCATCTCCACAGTTGAACACCCCTCCACACAGATATTTCTAGACAATACAATCCTGGCGAGAATTTACCCCGAGAAATTACTATAAACATCTCCATGCGTTTATTTGAATTGTCGAAGAGAAAGCCAGACATATAAACGACTTTTGTGTAGAAATTTTGGCAAATTAACCCAGCATAAAATTTCTCCTAAAAATTTCACTCTCTGGAACCTTCCCTTTCCATAAAAAATTATCCCCATGCAAAATCCTCTTAGCAGAAAGTTCTTCCTCCCCTTCCCATCTGAAAATGTATGCAGACTTCCCAATAATAAATAAAATAATGGGCTAATTTTATAACTTAAAAACCTTTTTCCAGGGGCTGTACCGGGTCATTTTATCTCCAGAAACATAGTTATTAGACCTTTCAACTATGCTAAACAAAAATGTTATTTCAAAATTTAGATTGGAAGATTTTGGGAAAAATTGGCGTGGGAGGTAGCTAGTGGCCCTCCAATTTATCGTTCACTTAGAAATGGCACTATAACTTTTAATTTCCGTTAGAAATAGCCCTCTTCCGAAATTTTTGGCCCACTTGGTCAGTAAGATCACCCCTGGGAAAAAGACATATAAACAAGTATCCGTGATATTTCTTCTGGCAAAGATTACGAAATTCCACATTTTTGCAGGTATGTGCTTGAAACTTTTACAGTAGAGTTCTTTGATACGCTGAATCTGTTGGCCTGATTTTCATTAAAATTCTATGATTTCAAGGGGATGTTTCCCCTATTTTCCAAAAGTCAGAAAATTTTTCTTTAGTTTGAGGTACTTGTCCCTTAAATTCCTGGTTAGTGGCTTTTAAAATGTGTAAATCAATAAATATGTGTTGATTAGTACCGTCCTTCGTTTAAATTTACAATTTCAATGTTGGAAAAATTTAAATATACTTAAAAATTTGGTGATGAATAGTAATTTTCGTAAAAAGTCCTTGTTAATTTTACTACAAACGAATTTTGGTGGGATGAAAAGGAGTATTATTGTTTGTATGGATGGAAATTCTGTCAGACTTTTAATCTTCTACATAACTGAAGCCATTAAAACCTCTACAATAGAATTTTCTTATCAATAAATACATTGTTTACATTTGTTTAAACAAGTTGAAGAACTTCATATAAATTAAAAGCATATAAATAGAAAAAAAAATATTACTTATATAAAAATTGCTAAAACTTATATATAAATTATATATAATTATATATAGATTACATAAAAAATTAGATATAAATAAAAATTGCTGAAAACTAAGTTCCTAGCAGTATTTGCCACCCCAAAGAAATTTCCTAGCAGGGCAGATGATGACCTAACTTGCCTTTTTTACCTATGTACTGGTAGATTTGGGAATACCCAATTACAGATCACTAAGCGTAGCCTAATTTCATGATAAATAAAGCGAATCAACTTGGTTGAATCCAATACTACCATCGTGTGGCATTACTTCTTTTGAAACTGGAAGCCTAAATATAGTTATTCCTACTAGAATTATCTTCTCAGATTTATAAATTTATTGCAAATTTATCGTGTTCGGGGTAAAGTCGTAGTTTGGTGCCCTAAAATGGCAGAAAAAAAAGAATGTCCCCTGACCCAATATGTATGGTCACTTTAAACGCAGTTTTAAATTTACGTTCGATTGAGCTCCCTCCACATTATCTTGGCTCTTCAGTGTGATATAATCACCACTTGGAAAAAGAAAACAAATAAACATGCATCGGCGAAGTTTCTTTTTGAAAAAAAAGTGAAATTTCACATTTTGAAGATTGAAGCTTGAAAGTCTCTACAGTAGGATTCTCTGACATGATGTATCTAATAAAGGGACTTTCAATTAAACCACTTGTATTTTGGGGGATGTTTCTCCTTTTTTTTTAATCAGGTATATTTTCTCAGATTTTTGGTTTTGGGTTGGTAACAATAAACTGAAAGAATTCTATCAAACAGTTCGTGGTAACGATCTGTAGTAAGGAGCGACTCGGCTCAATAGAAAACGAAACTCTAAAAATCGGAATTTAGATGTTAAAAGATACATCAAAAGAATTGGATTTTTATGCTGATTTTAAAAATATAAGTTTCATAAAATTTAGTTTTCGTCATCAAAAGTTACGAGCCTGAGAAAATTTTCCTTATTTTGGAAAATAGTTCTTTCGTGAGCTCCATTGAAAATGGGCTCTGCCTCTCCATCAAAGAAGCTTTGATGAAAAGTCTAAGTATTGATTTTGAAAGTAAAGTTTACAGTAATTTCTAAGAAGCACATGAATCTGCGTGTCAGCAGACTAGCACTCAGAATTGGTGCTGTTGATTTTCTGTAGCATGAATTTTTTTTCTTGTTTTTATCAGAGAACCAATGGTCATTTAACATCGGGAGAGGGCTTAATCGAACAGAAATATCAGTTTTAGATCCCAATTTTGTGACCAAAACCATCGGAGAGCAACTATATTCCTCCTCCCTTCTAAGCTCCTTTTTTTCCAAAGTTATTCGATCAAAATTTTGAAATATTCATGTTGATCAGCATAGTTGAAGGGTCAAGCAATCGTGCCTCTAGGGATGACATTACCTTGAAATTCCCTGGGTATAGGTAGTAAGTTTTGAGATTTGTCCAGTGTGTACTTATGGTATTTATTAAGGGGAAGTAAACATATGTTTTCGAGGAGGGTGATATTTCTGTGGGGAAAATTTTCCGAGAGAGGGGCTATTCCAAGGGAAGAATTTTCCGTGAGAAGAGAAGTTTCTAGGGATGAACTTTTAAAGTGAAACTATACAAGGGGAAAATTACCAGAATTCAGGCACGAAATGAATTTTATTTTGCCTATTTTATCATTGAAAATTCAATTTTACATTTGAAGATATTTCAGAAATATAGCTCAGGTAAAATTTTCAAAGGAGTTGAAGTTGTCAGATGGATATTACCATGGTGGGGTGGGGATATATTCTTAACAAGAGACTCCCTATTCTTACGGAGAGAAAAGGTAGATTTCCCCGCATTATTTGAAACACGATCAAAAATTGAATAAGAAAAAACAATTTTTCAACTAAAAGTAATGAGCAACATTAAAACGAACAGAGATTATCTGAGGTGAGAGGCTGGATCCACCTCCTTAACAGTTCGGTCTTAAGGCTAATTTTAAGTTTTTGTCCATATTATTTAAAAACAACTCCTTAAGCACAAGAACCGTTCAATTAGTCAGAAGATTTCGGGAATAAAAAGAAAACTTTGGCGTAAAGAGAGACGTATTGAGCAGGGGTTATCCCTCTTGTAGCTTATATTAAATACAGCAATGGTTAGGTTGCATATTTATAAATGTTATGCTTTACCCCCACCCCCCTGCTGTGCAAATATATAGCCCCTATTTGTTTCTAAACTATTACAGATTCACGACTTCAAATATCCGATCAACCGAATACGGAAATAATTGCAATTCTATATGTATAAATTTGGGCCGGAAAATTCCACAACGGTGAGTTTGAGGTAGTTTTGCAAGAGAGAAAATATGTGAAAAAAGTCAAAACGCATCTATTAACAATAGTTTCATGACCCAAAACAATTGTTCAGGTAAAATTAACATTAACCGGGTTTTTTCAATGTTCATTCCTGTGACAGAAGTCTTTCTACTTTATTCAAAATTTAGAAAGAATACTCTTTAATTGCTAATTTAGTTATCGCATTAAAATCTTGCCAAATCTTAGATTCAATCTGGAAAAAATCAACTAAAAAAGTTGACATTGAGAAGAATTACCTATCTGCGAATTACATTGTCAGATTAGCAAGCTGAGCCCCAAAATCACAATTACGATCTTCTGAGACACCAACTTTTCAAAAATTGGTCTATCACTAACTTATATGACTCTTGACATATAAAATTCAAGACTAAATTTATTATTTACCTCGTGTAAAATTTTACTTTGGTTTCGCCGTATTTTCAAAATTGAATTTGGTAATTTGAAATTTAATTTGAATAATGTGTACACTTAAAAATATATGCAAAATATTTCTCATAACATTTTTTGTCAAGATATTCCCTTAAAACAGATTAAAAACTAAATCAAAAGCATATAGTCAAAAGATTAAAGCTGAAACAACGACTTAATACGCATGCAAAGATTCTGTTGAATCCTAGGAGAGCGATCTCAGTTTTTCCCTGTTATAGTACAGGAAAATGAGGTCCAAAAAGAGGTCGACCCAAAACAAATTGCAACAGAAAGGATTTTTACGTCATCTTGTAGAGAAAAAAAAACTGAACAACATATCCATTTTCGCACATTCTGAGTCGACGCAAAATAACCGTTTTTTGGCTTTTAATGCTATTTTTTTCCGTTATTCGAATAAAAATCCAATTTTCGTGGACATCGGTTTTTCTTGAACTGAAGTATGATTCTAACCCAAAATAACATGGCGAGACCGAAAACGAATTCGGATTTAGCGTAAGAAGCACCATAAAAAAAGTAACTGTATTTTTTTCGAATTTTTTCGCCTAAAAAATACAATTTTCGTTGCAGCCCGATTTTCTTGAATGAAAGTGTGGTTCTGACTTAGAATCACGAGCTGAGACCGAAAATAGAATCAAATAGGTTGTTCACTGAACCAGAAAAAAATCCTAATCATTAATGAATGATCTACATTTTTTTTAGAAAATAATTAGGGAAAGTGAATTACAAACCGAACTGGTTTCAGTGGTCAGTATCGTAAATCACACTTAAAACACTCTTCGTATACTATTTAGGGTCAACCCATAGTGTCTATTCTTCACAGTCTATTAAATAGAATCAATCTTATAAAAAATACAAAATAGAGAATCAGATTCCGACTAGTTTCACAACTTCTTCATTTGCAATGGATTAACGACTAGGGTTCTAGGTTCTCTTCATCATTGTTGCTGTCGATTTTTGGGGAGTTGGAACACATTGTTCCCTTGCAGGTTCTGCATGCTGGAGTACAAACTAAGCCGTTTTTAAAGCAGCTGCACGTCACTGAACTACTCTGTACACGACAGGAGCACTTCACAATCTTTAGGAGCATACGCGGGGCTGGTGGGAGGTCAGTTGTTAATGGGTACAAGAAGTCATCTTTACTCTTCCATCCCCATTCCTCGGCTTTCAGTTCCGGATCAGGCTCCCCGGTCCATACCTGAACTTGATAAAAAACTCTATAGCTATGAAACTTGGCTGCATCAGAAGTTGGTGGCAGATGTTCAGGGTGAACAAAAGAGTTTGCCGTTGTCACTTTCTTTTCAAATACTTCTCTGCGGAATTTGTTCAAGTTCCCTCCTTTCGACGAACCGTATATGATCAGTAGGGCGTCTTCACCAGCGGTCTTGATTTCCTCCTTCGAAGCAGACTTCTGCATGAACACTGCAGCTGATTTTCGGAAATCACTGTCTTCTATCAGCCTCTTCAGTGCAAGACCTTTTCCCACACCGCGGATTCGCGAAGTTGAAGCACAGCCTAACAGGGCGTGAGCAAAAAGGATCAGATGACAAGTATCTTGTCCCAGCTTCTCTTTCAGGGTGTGTATGTCCCATATTCGGGGAGCTTTATTCCACTTTGGCTCAGGTGCGAAGAATAGTTTCTTGCTTGACAAGTCACAGTGGTAGCATAAGAGAACCAATAGATCGGTGTCGTCCCCAACTACGGCAGTGTCGGGATACCGTGAAGAGGCAATAGCAGCTTCCACAATCGGGACATCTGCGTCACCTGATGCCTGGGAGACAGAGACACCCTTTGCATGGAGATGATCAGCCAAAGCGCAGATAAACCTGGCTTTGTTTTACTTGCAAGATAAGAACTCTTCTTTCTTCACCTTGAGCTGCATATCTGCTGTGAAGAAGATCTCACGGCCATCTGTACGACTCCTCTGCGAGTGAGCCATATGTTTTATGGAAGCCCCACCATCGTAGCCGTCGAAAACGATAGTGGCAGAAGGGTACTTTCCTGTCACGTAAGTTGCAAAATGGTCTAGAATCTCCAGGTATCTTACATTTTTTGTCCATGGTTCCTGTGCAGCAGAGCTCCTCCGTCTAGGATATATCGAGTGCTTTCGGGGAGGGGAAATGAATGCTTCTCAAGGTTGCACGCCTGGGCTATGGCCTTCACAAGTTCTGGTTTGTTCGCAGTCCAGAGCATGCAGGAGTTGTCAAAAAGTGACGCTGGGTAGGAACACAGTTCGTGTTGAAAGTACTCAGTTTCCGTAAGATTGATCCTTTTTGCGATCATGATAAACCTCTGAAAAAGAAGAGTCGGGTCTAGTCGTTTGCAGTCTCTGCTTGGACTTTGCTTGGTCGTCATCTGGATTGCCTGTTGTTTTCGTCGAAACACAAAGTCAGAGACCAGCTGTCCATACATGGCGTCAATGACTTTTAGGCCAACATATTTGGCAGAATCAACGTTGGCAGACGGATAGGCAGCTAGACAATTTGCTATGCTTCTTAACTGAACATCTCCCTCAAATGGTGAACCCCTTTCCAGAAACTCGATAATCGTCTGCGTATCTTTGCAGTCTCTCAGTTGCATCGGCTCTGACATCTCCTTGTGCTGATCGCTTGTAACGTACAGAATTTTTGAGATACGTTCCATGCGAAGGTTTACTGTAGAGCAAACTGGTCGCGACAAAACCCATAAGGACTTTTGAGCCTCTGTCATGCCACTGCCGTTGGTAAGGCCACCAGAGGTTTTAAGAGAGCGCATAAGCTCCTGTTCATTGACAAGATGTTTGGAGAGTCCAGCCCAGAATCTATCAGAACGTCTTACTATATGCATGCCACTCTAGAAAGCCTGGTAGATCGTAGGATGGGTATCTTCGAGCTTGTCCATTCGCTGGAGGTAAAGATGGCATGATTTCGTATAGTGGTTGTGTCCTGCAGCCGCCAGGTAAGGTAACATGTCTGAGGTAGACTTCAAATGGAGCTCCCATGACCCAGATCGTTCTCCTTTTACAAAGTTTCGTAGAATCGCAACCATGTCCAAATACTGGAACCAAAGCTTTGATGTTCGACACTGGAGCAGTTCTTTTATCTTGCTGCTGATGAATTTCTGTATTTTTTCTAAGGAAGGATTGCCTTCTGCAACCTCAGCAACTACTTCCTTATTCATCAGTTTCTCTTATAGGTTTCTGAGTTTCACAATTTCTTCAGATTGTAGTCTTGGCTTATCAACACTAGCTTTGTTGTCGGCAAAAACCTCAGAAAGCAGAATGGCGTGTAGCGCAGCGTCAATAAGTAAATGTCCACGTACTGCTCTAGCGATCGCTTTTCCGCTGAGAAGGTTGGGAACAGTATTGGGCACATTCACGTGTTCAAGAACCTCTCTGATTCCTGACCCATCCATGATGTAACCCACTGCTCCAAGAAAACTCATCATTGTATGGAATCCGCCAAGTTTCAGGACGACTTTTGAAAGGCGGAATTTTTGAATGGCGGAATTTCGAACAAAATTTTTTCTCGGGGTAGATGGCGAATTTAAATAAAGGTTATGACTGTCACTGACCGGAATTAGTTTTCTACTCGACTTTCTGGCATTACTTGAGGTCTTCGTCTAATTGATTTCTCAGTCAAATCTTGGGAATAAGCTTTGAAATTTTTAAAACACTAAGTGATGAATGTGACGATTTTCATTTTTATTGCATTACGTAGCCTTCGAAGTGTCTTATACTAGTGCCTAGTTCAGGTATTTTTAAGAAAAACCGATCATTTGTTGAATAACAAGTGCCGATTGATTGTCTTTACAAAAATTACCGCAACGCACATTGATGATAGTGAAACTTTTTGTTTTGCACCAGACACCCAATCTGACTTCATTTTCTGTCTCAGCTTGTCATTCTGGATAAGAATCATACTTCATTTCAAGAAAAACGGTCGGATACTTAAATTATATTTTTTTTTTGGAAAACGTAAAAAAAAGCCAAAATACGGTCATTTTGCGTCGACTCAGAATATGTGAAAATGGATATGTTGTTCAGTTTTTTTTCTCTACAAGATGGTGTAAGAATCATTTCTGTTGCAATTTGTTTCGGGTCAAACCTCCATTTGCCTGTACTATTACCCGAAAACAAAAAAAAAAGCTTGCTTCACAATAGTTCTGCATAATTTCACTGGTTTAAGTGTGTTGCGTATTTATGTAAGTTAACACTTTTAATCCTAAAGTTAGCAAAACAGTTTTCAGTTATCGCCCGAGCTTCATATGCTCGTATATTTCTGATGGGAGATGTTCATACCATAGTCAGTAGGATCCGTTGGAGGGGGGAGGGATAAATTTAGAATAGTAGCGTTTGATTTTTTTCTTTTTTAATTCAGTTTTTGATATTTTTATAACAAAGTGACCTAGAGTTTTATTTCTTTACGACGACTCCATGGCCCTATTTCTTTTCTGTTAATTACACAATATACTATTTAGTACTTTTAATTCGATGATTTTTTATTTTACTTTTTGTTCGGGAACTTGGCACTATTAAAGAGTTGATGGATACAAACAATATATAATTAACCCCCATTCAAGGATAGCCAATTATTTTTGTCTTAAAAACCTGTCGAAAAAATAATTCTAAAACAATATGCCATGTACGTGTCTATATAGCGACAAATACATGTTGTTTAACATGCTGTTTAAAAAACAGCTCTAAAAAATCAATGTTATTCAAATGACGTTATTTATTTATCTTATCTAGGTACTAATTAATAATTTGTACTTTCAGGTATGAGAGGGGAGGGAGATAGAAATGAAAACTAAACAAGAAATTTTGAAACACGATCATGGGAACAAAAATTCTAAATTAGTTGAAATCTTAATAGATTCATCGTAAAAGCTGTTTTTTCCCTAGAGAACCTTCACTAGCTCATCTAAAGGTCTTAACTGTTAACCCCAATTTATTCCCTGGTCAATTTTGACCTTTTAGCATGCAATTTTTTTTCTAAATTAGCAAATTAATTAATTTAAACCTAAAATTAATCGGAAATTAATTTTAATTATCGAAATAAACATCAAAGGTCAACGCTTTTAAAGTCAACACTGTATTTATCATCTATCGTGCGTAAAATCCCACTGTGGTTTTACCGTGTTTTTATGGCGCTTGGTATTTACTAAATGACATATAGCGATCGTCTGTCGGTCGGTCTGTCTGTCTGTCCCGGTGTTGCTACTTAAGGCACTTCCAGGTAAGCTATTTCGATGACATTTGGCGGGCGTATCAGGGACCGGACCAGATTATATTAGAAATAGTCATTTTCCCTATTTGACCATCTGGGGGGGGGGGCAGTTAATGTGGAAAAAAAATAGAAAAATGAAGTATTTTTAACATACAAACAGGGAATGAGATCTTAATGAAATTTAATGTTTGGAAGGATATCGTGCCTCAGAGCTCTTATTTTAAATCCCAACGAGATCAGGTGACATTGGGATGATTTGGGGGGGAGCCTAAAATCTTGGAAAACGCTTAGAGTGGAGGGATCGGGATGAAACTTGGTGGTAAAAATAATCACAAGTTCTATATACATGATTGACATAACCGGAACAGATATGTTCTGTTTGGGAAAGTTGGTTGGGGGAGGAGGGTTAATTCTGAAAACTTAGAAAAAATGAGGTATTTTTAACTTACGAATGAGCGATCGGATGTCAATGAAATTTGAAGTTTGGAAGGATATCGTGTCTCAGAGCTCTTAGTTTAAATTCCAACTGGATCAGGTGACATTGGGGAGAATTGAGGGGGAAGCCTAAAATCTTGGAAAATGCTTAGAGTGGAGGGATCGGGATGAAACTTGGTGGTAAAAATAATCATAAGTCCTAGATACGGGATTGACATACTGGAACGGATCTGCTCTTTTCAGTGGAGTTGGAAGGAGGAGGGTTAATTCTTCAAATGAGGTATTTTTAACTTACAAAGGAGTGATCGGATCTTATTGAAATGTGACGTTTGGAAGGATATTATGTCTCAGAGCTCTTATTTTAAATCCCGATCGGATCCGGTAAAGAGACAGTTGGGGGGGGGCGGAACCTAAAATCTTGGAAAACGGTTAGAGTATAGGGATAGAGATGAAACTTGGTGGTAAAAATAGGGGAAACCTGAATTACTGGAAAACGTGAAAATCTATATATCTTACGAATGGGTAATCAGATCTTAATGAAACTTGATATATAAAAGAATCTTATGTGTAAAATGCTCCATTTTCAGTTCGAATCGGATCCAGGGACATAGGGGGTTGGATAGGGGAAACAGAAATCTTGGAAACCGGAAATCTTAGAAAATGCTTAGAGTGGAGAGATCGGGATGAAAATTGATGGGAAGAATAAGCACAAGTTGTACATACGAGATTGACATAATTGGTACGGATCCATTCTCTTTGGGGGAGCTGGGGGTTGTTTATTTGGAAGAATTAGAAAAATAGAAGTATTTTTAACTTAATAACGGATGATCGGATCTTAATGAAATTTGACAATTAGAAGGAACTTTATGTCTCAGAGCTCTTCTTTCAAATCCCAACCAGATCTGTTCAAATTGGGTGAGTTGGAGGGGGAAACTGGAAATCCTGGAAAATGCTTATAAATGTCGTAGACACGTAAATGACGTAGCCAGACTGGATCCGCTCTCTTTGGGGGAATTCGATGGTGGGGTTAAGTGCTTTCGGAAGTCTATTGTTTCTGGCCGTGCTAGGACGATGAGAATTTGTAGGCGTATCAGGGAGCTGCACTAATTGACGTGATCAAGTTGTTTTCGACCATCTGGTTGGGCTGAAGGGAGAGGAAAAATTACAAAAATTGAAGTATTTTTAACTTACGAGTGGGCGATCGGATCTTAATGAATTTTGATATTTAGAAGGACCTCATGACTCAGAGCTCTTATTTTAATCCCCGATCGGCATTAAGCCTCTGATTTTCCCTTTAAAGCAATCTATTGATTTCTTAGAATTTTGCTAGAGCTCATGCCATACAAGCTCTTGGCTCTTCTTGACCTCGTTACAAGTGTCATATAAGTGCCTCTTGTTAAAACTCAAATTGACAAGTGAAAAAGCACAATTTACAAACTCGCAATCCAGGACTCACAATCCGG
Organism: Artemia franciscana; assembly: GCF_032884065.1. NCBI lineage: Eukaryota > Metazoa > Arthropoda > Branchiopoda > Anostraca > Artemiidae > Artemia > Artemia franciscana. The sequence continues at coordinate 33,373,949 of NC_088880.1, read as the reverse complement.
AAATATCCAAAATCAAGTCCATAATCTGATTTTAAGGCAAAGGTTTCAAATTTAAAATGTAGATTATGAACTCATGATCATGATTGTCAAAAAAGCATTGTTTTGACGATCTAGATTGTCAGCAAGATTGTATGTTTACAATCAAGATGTTGGATTTATAATCCTATTTGTCGGTGGAAAAGGTCTTCCAAAAACCAAACACGACGACTAATGTATCAGGTGGGTTGAAGGTCAACGACTTCACAGCTTGACGTTAAAAACTTCCTGGACCAATTTCCTGGTTACTCTTGTTCAGCATTGGATAACTGAGATCAGCGCACATCAGAACCCTGAATTTTGTAAAAACATGGTCACTCTGATGAAGTTATGGTGAAATATTGATAAATTCCCGTAAAGTGTGATAAAAATTTGGCGAAATTCTGAAGCTACCACCTTCCAAATTTGGAAGGTGGGGAAAAGACACTTCGTGGACGTTTGATTATCAAGCATTGATCATATAAACCTGTAGATCACTCATGACTTAAAGAAAAGTGTGCTTGTTACATAAGCATTGCAATAGCGCTGCCCATGGGATCTATTCATTACTTATTTAGTTTTATTTTCACCGAGGTCCCTCAAACAGAACGAGTTGTCATAGAACTTTTGGAGGGGGCTCATTCGACTGAAGATTAGAGGTTCTAGTGCTCTTTTTAGACTCAAAAATTTTGAAGGGAAAGCGGACCCCAGGCCCCTCGATCCCCCACAAACTTTCAGAAAAAGTTTGGGATGGCTGGGCCAGAGAAAAATTTGTGGCAGGCGAAAATTCTTCAGCATAGTTGAAAGGTCCAGTTCTATGCTTGTGAGGTGACAGCCCCGACAACTCTTTGGGTAAGGGCTGGAAGCTATTTAGTTTGCCCATTAATTAAATATAGTGTTTGTTATATTAAATATAGCATTTTCACCCATGCTGTCAAAAATTCTAAGGGTATTGAGGTGAACCTTCCAGGGAATGTTGAGGGGAGTTTTGAACAAGAAAATAAATAAAAAGTAATAATAAACACTTGATGTGGATGCAGATTGCACAAAGGACGTATCTCAGGAATGGCTTATAGTATTAAGTCGGAACTTACAGGAAATAATGAAGGGGATGATTAATTAACCAAAAGGCAACATGCGTGCGCTACTACTACAACTATTACTGCTACTTTTACTACTATTGCTGCTACTGTTAACACAACTACTACTTCTACCTTGACTATCACTAAGGCTATGAATATTAATGTGAAAATGCAGAGAATATTGAGGTGGAAGTTGAACTAACTCAAAACATACTATATTCATACAGGTTGTAAAAAGGGCGTATAAGCAATATTTTAGGAACGGCTTAGAGTGATAAGCTAAAACTCACAGGGCATGACGAGGGGGCTGCTGATTTTGTTCAGTTCAGCAGCTATGTATGTCAAACCGTCACAATCATGGTATTGGCCCATTATGCTTCTAAACAAAATGTTCCATTAAAACTAAATCAAAAGGCACTGTGTGTATGATTGCCAATAAGAAACCTTAGCAATATATCGAGAACGATAATAGTTATATAAACAATAATAGATAATTAAATTAAACTATTGGTGTCAGGATTAAAAATTGTTGAAAATGTTTCACCAACATTCAAATAGCAAGGCAAACTATGGATTATTATACCAAAATTACCGAAAAGATATGAAATATTATTTTTTCCATGAAAAAGAGTATACCAGAAAAAAACAGAAATTAATTTAAATAACTTCTTCCACAAAACAAGTTTTTCAAAGAAAAGTAACGAGCCCAGAAAGTCAAAAACGAGCAAAAATAAAGTCAAATAACCTTCCAAATGTAAAACTACCGCAAATCACCATGAATAAATAAATGAAGCTCAAAACGAACAGAGATTACAATAGATAACGAAGTCAAACTCAAAACGAGCAAAAATTAACATCTGCAGGGCTGACAATCTCCATGCCTTCTCAAAAATAGAATATAATTTGCACTTAATAGAAAAAATGCATTTAAAATGTTTTCCCTTTCTTACTTTAATAAATACAACATTATTAAAACTTTAATGAATAAATTTGAGTATGTGTATATTAAACCGACAATCCGCGGTCGTTTTTGTTTCAGCAAATGTTGAGTGGGACGTTGTAAGCCGACTTTACCTTTTGTAGGCTTGTATGCTAATCCAAGTCATTCTAAACCCGAATTCATGTAAGTCATAGTTCAAGTGATTTAGTGAGGAATTTAAATTCACCTTCTAGTTTTTAGTAGTCTGACACGATGGTCAATAAGCATGAGTTATATTATCTTAGCTCACTTTTTTTTATTCCACTAAGCTGGTTAGGTTGGGAATGGGAATTTTAAGCAGACTTTTAGTATATCTTGAGGGGTGGTATGCACATAGTGTCCTTTGATTTAGTTCCAAATCTATCTATAGATTTCCTGAAAGTTTCACCTTAATACCCTTAACCTCAGTGGTAACAGAAGTCGTAGTATTTGTAGTAGTAGAACTAGTAGCAGAATGCATATAGTTCGAACGACTGAGGGGATTTTTCAAATATATCGATATGAAAAGATTAATAATGCAAAGACGAAAAAAAAGTATGGGTAAAAACTTTATGCTGTGGCAGCAGCCTGTTTTCACAAAGATTTTGTAAATAGGCTATTGTCTTGTGTATTTTTTGTAGTTATTTACTTTTTTCATTTTTATTTAACATAACAAAAGACTAGAAATCTAGCTTGATTTTTTGGTCTTTGGTGATTTTAATAGCTACTGATGGCCATAAGGGGTATCCCTGAAATGAAGCTAGGAAAAGATTGAACCGTTTGTATTTTGCCATTTTACGATCTCCAGTCACACTGGTGAGGGGAAACTAGAGGTAACAAATTTCAACAACAAGATGTTCCAATTTGCCACCCCCAAAAGTACCCAGGTTTGTAATATGTTTTCGGTTATTCACACGAGTTCATCAAACTTTCAGCAAGGACTATATCTGATTCAATTGAAAACATGTTTAGCTCTTCACTCTTTGAACTCTGACAGTGAACTGACAGATGAGAAATTTTTTTTTTTTAAAGAAAATAGAGACGGAAATTTCACATTTTTGATAATGAGGGCAGAAAAATCCACAGTAAACTTTTCTTATATCTTGAAGTCGGTGGCCTCATTTTCATCTAATAAGCTCAACCTTTTATGGTTGCTTTTCCCATTTTCGAAAATCGGGCATTTTTTCTCTGGTTTCTAACTGTTCATACAATCATTGGCCTTAATAAATTTTTCATCTCTAATTCTGCAATGTAAAAATTAGATAAAAATAAATACCACTATTTCTGTTTCATAGATGCTGTGAAGTTCCTGGGTAAGTGAAACTATTTGTATTCCAATAGGAAGAGAACAATCACCCTGCATCACTCTTACTTGGGCTTAGACCCCAAGTGAAGAGATTTGTGATAAATTCCTACCTCCTTGTTTCCAACCCCTATTTATTTTTACCTGAAGGCTCATGGAGAATTAAAGGATTTAGGTATTCAAATAAAGCCTTCGAGCAGAATTGCCACCTCTCCAGGAGAGCCCTGAGGAAAAAAACACACAAACAAATAAACACGTATCCGTGATCTGTCTTCTGGCAAAAAATACAAAATACCGCATTTTTGTAGATTGGAGCTTAAAACTTCTACAGTAGGGTTCTCTGAGATGCTGAATCTGGTGGTACTATTTCAAACAGTTCGTGGTAACGAACTGTGGTAAGGAGCGACCCGGCTCAATAGTAAACAAAACTCTAAAAAATGAAATTTTGATACCAATAGTTACATCAAAAGAATCATATTTTAATGCCAAATTCAAATATATAAGTTTCATCAAAATTAGTTCCACACATCAAAAGTTACGAGCCTGAGAAAATTTGCCTCATTTTCGAAAATAGGGGGAAACACCCCCTAAAGGTCATACAATCTTAACGAAAATCACACCATCTGATTTAGCATATTAGAAAACCTTATCGTAGAAGTTTAAAGCTCCTATCTATAAAAAGGTGGAATTTCGCATTTTTTGCCAGAATATAGATCACGGATGCATGTTTATTTTTTTTTTTTTTTTTTTTTCCCCAGGGGTGATCGTATTGACCCAGTGGTCCTAGAATCTTGCGAGAGGGCTTATTCTAACGGAAATGAAAAGTTCTTGTGCCCTTTTTAAGTGACCAAAAACTTGGAAGGCACCTAAACCCCCTCCCACACCAATTATTTTCCCAAAGTCACCGAATCAAAATTCTGAGATAGCCATTTTATTCACCGTAGTCGAAAAACCTAATAACTATGTCTTTGGGGACGACTTACTCTCCCACAGTTCCCGTGGGAGGGGCTACAAATTACAAACTTTGACCAGTGCTTACATATAGTAATGGTTACCTGGAAGTGTACAGAGGTTTTTAAGGGGTTTTTTAAGATGGGGAGATTGAGAAGAGGGGATACGTTGGGAGAACTTTCCTTGGAAAAATTTGTCATGGGGGAAGAAAATTTTCATGAAGGGAGCGCAAGATTTTCTAGCATTATTTAAAAAAACAATGAAAAAATAAATATGAAACAGTTTTTTCAACTGAAAGTACGGAGAAGCATTAAAACTTAAAACGAACAGAAATTATTACGCATATGCTGGGCTCACCTCCTACTAATACCTTACTCTTTACGCTAAAGTATTTTTAGTAATTTCAGCTATTTATTCTACGGATTTTGTAATTCAGGGGTGATTCTTAAGGAAATGGGACAAAATTTAAGCTTTAGTGTAAAGAGCGAGGTGCTGACGAGGGGGTCAACCCCCTCATGTACGTAATAAAAATATGAGAATACAAAAGTTCGTTACGTAAGCTAATTTGCAAGTTACGTATAATTTTAAAAAACAAAAACATTCGTAAGAAATTAAAAGTTCTAGTTGCCTTTTTAAGTAACCAAGAAATCGGAGGGCAACTAGGCCTCCTCCCCCGTTCTTTTTTCTCAAAATCATTTGATCAAAACTCTGAGAAAGCCTTTTAGCCAAAAAACAAATATGCAAATTTTGTTTTAATTATTCATCTGCGGAGAGCCAAAATCAAAATATGCATTGATTCAAAAACGTTCAGAAATTAAATAAAAAAAACAAGTTTTTTAACTGAAAGTAAGGAGCGACATTAAAACTTAAAACGAACAGAAATTATTTCGTATATGAAAGGGGTGCTTCCTCCTCAACGCCCCGCTCTTTACGCTAAAGTTTTTTACTGTTTTAAAAAGTAGTGCTGAAAAAGTCAAACTATATAATACAGTATATATGCTATACATAATACAGTATATATACTATATAATCTAGTATAATACTTTCATACAGAATGATTTAGCTCATGTCACTTGTCACAAATCTGCATAAAAACAGAATCTGCATTATTTGCATTTCGGATTGTCCGAAGGTATAATTTAGGAGTCAATTGACGTTCCAAAACACCAGATAATTTCCTTGAAACGCATTAAACAAATAGTTGTTTGCATAGGAAGACGATTTCGTAATTTTGTCTTGAAATTACGGTGTAGCATAAACTGCTTCTCTGCAGCTACCGTCGAGTATGGTAGATTACACAACGTCAGCACAACATGAAAAATAACTGTGCATTTTTCTAAGCCCTTGGCACTCGTACTTTTTCTTAAATCAGCCCAAAAAACTGAAAGATTCTTTTCAGCAGTGGCTACGCACAATCCCCAAGCAGGTGGGCAAACCAACTGTCCAGAAACAGAATGCTATTGTGCTCTCCACCAAAGACAGTTTTTGGATACAAAAGCGACAGTGCTTTCAGTGTGTCGTCTTCGTCGTCGACCCTACTCCTGATTTTGATTCATACAGTTTAACCATGTACACTAAACAGTCCTCCCTAAATCTTGGAAGCTCTATAGGACCTAGCTCACTGCTATACTTTCCCAGGTGCACCATAATGTTTTGTCCAAAACTTAACTTTTCCATAGGGGAAAAATTTTCTTTCGTGAGCTCCATTGAAAATGGGCTCTGCCTGTCCATCAAAGAAGCTTTGATGAAAAGTCTAAGTATTGATTTTGAAAGTAAAGTTTACAGTAATTTCTAAGTGCAGATGAATCTGCGTGTCAGAAGACTAGCACTCCGAATTGGTGCTGTTGATTTTCTGTAGCATGAATTTTTTTTCTTTTTTTTGTCAGAGAGCCAATGGTCATATAAGATCGGGAGAGGGCTTACTCGAACAGAAATTACATGTCTAGATCCCAGTTTTGTGACCAAAACCATCAGAGGGCAACTATATTCCCCCTCCCTTCCACACTCCTTTGTTTCCAATGTCACCCGATCAAAATTTTGAAATATCTATGTTGATCAGCATAGTTGAAGGGTCAAGCAATCGTGACTCTAGGGATGACCCTACCTTAAATTCCCTGGGTAAAGGGTCGTAAAATTGGAAAATTTTCCAGTGTTTTCCTATAGTATTTATTATGGGGAAGTAAACATATGTTTTCAGGGGAGGGTGATTTTTCTGTGGGGAATATTTTTCGAGGGAGGGGCTTTTCCAAGGGGAGAATTTTCCGTTGGAAGAGAAGTTTCCAGGGATGAACTTTTAAAGTGAAACTATACACGGGGAAAATTACCAGAATTCTTATACAAAGTTCATTTTATTTTGCCCACTTTCTCTTTGAAAATTCAATTTTACATTTAAAGATATTCCAGGAAAATAGCTCAGGTAAAATTTTCAAAGGAGTTGAAGTTGTCAGCTGGATATTACCATGGTGGGTTGGGGATATTTTCTTAAGGATAGACTCCCCACGCTGGAATTCCACACAGGATAAATCCACCATTGAGACAATGTGAGAGGAAAATTACCAAGAAAAACTTTGTGCGGAGGGAGGATTTCTAGCATGATTTGAAAAACTAGAAATTGAAAGAAAAAATAAGTCTTTTTTCAAACGAAAGTAGGCTCAAAGCAACTTTCTTGGCGGAATTGGCCACACAAAATTTTCATAGGAAATATTCATCGAGGATAGAATTGCCTGGAGGACGGGGGTTCTTACGCGGGAGAAACTTTTCAAGGAGAAATTATCTTGGGCGGGGGATTTATCCATGGAGAGAAAAGATGGATTTCCCCACATAATTTGAAACACGATCAAAAATTGAATAAGAAAAACCAATTTTTCAACTAAAAGTAATTAGCAACATTCCAACGAACAGAAATTATCTGAGGTGAGAGGCTGGATCCACCTCCTTAACAGTTCGGTCTTAAGGCTAATTTTAAGTTTTTGTCCATATTATTTAAAAGCAACTCCTTAAAGACACGAGCCGTTCAATTAGTCAGAAGATTTTGGGAATAAAAAGAAAACTTTGACGTAAAGAGAGAAGTATTGAGGAGGGGTTATCCCTCTTGTTTGCGTGGAAATTTCTGTTCTTTTGTTTCAATGTTGCTCCTCACTTTCAGTAGACAGAACTGATTTTCTTAAAATTTAATCACTGAAAGCCTGAAATAATTTTTAGGAGAAATATTGACAAGTTTCTGATTTGAATAGCCAATAGCATATTTTTCTTTATCCTAAGACAGAGTAATTCCAAATCAGGGTTTTTGGTCAATGTTGATATTACCTGAACAATTGTTTTGGGTCTTGAAACTGTTCTTAATAGATGGATTTTGACTTTTTGAACATCCCTGTGCCTTGTGCAACCCCATCCCTGTGCAACCCCTGTACCTTTTTCAGAAGCCGTCATTCAAAAATCTGATAACAGATCTTGCACTTTATGCAAAGGCTCTAGGAAGAAATACTTTAGCTATGCAAATTGAAGCTAAGTTTGTTGAAGTACAGAAAGGTATGGTTTGTGATTTTGAACTCACCAACTACATGTCGTTGACAACAGACATTTGGTCTGCCATCAACAAAAGCTACTCGGGAATGACTGCACACTTTTTCAACGAGGATTTGAAATAGAAATCTTATGCCCTTGCTTGTTCCCGGTTCAAGGGCTCACACACTTATGACAGAATTGTTCAACAGCTTAACGGCGTATTTGCCAGGTACAAAATTGCAGTTAATAAGAAGGTTGGAAGGTTTTTGACCGATAGCACTCTAACATTAGTAAGGCATTCAGGGAGTATCCGTTGGTTTTCGATAAAGATGTTCAAGTCAGTGATGAAGAAAATAAAGATGAAGCAGGCGAGAATGGCTCATTCTCTTTTTAAAACGTTGGAGGGATACTCGATTCTCATGATGACCCCGAGTATTTCTAACTTCCTCCACACCACGTGTGTCAGCCACACACTTAACCTGCCTGCATCCACTGATGCTGATAAAGCCTATTGTGGTATTGTACATAAGAAACAGTACCAGGCCAATTTTTAAAAGTGTATTACTCTCTGGGATACCTTTAATAAGAGTTCAAAAGCTGTTGATGCAGTGAACGAGGTATATGACAAACAGCTTATAAGACAAATGGTGACCAGGAGCAACTCTAAGTATGAAAGTGTCAAATATTAGACGGATTATCACAAAATTGGAAAACATGCTGACGTATGTGATGCTTTGCAAAAACCAAGGCTAACTTCTTGTGATGTTGAAATTCTTGAAGAACACATGATAATTATTGAGCCAGTAGCAGTGGCATTGGAAATTCTTCAGGGGGAGTAAAAATGCTACTTTGGTGCTATTTATCCTACAATCAAATCGCTTGAAAGGAATCTCAAAAAGTTGAAAGATTTGGCGAAAGTCAGCCTCTTTTGGTACATGCTCTTCTGGCGGGTTTCGAAAAACGATTCCCCACAATCCTGGACGATATAGTTCTTCTTGCAAGAGACTATGTTATTGCCACAGCAAGTCAAACTTTCTTCAAATTGAAGTGGTTTCCTGATAACCAGAAGCATGTAGCAGTTGAACTCTTTGTAAACGAAGCGAAAAAGGTCGAAGATTTCAGAAGTACTTACAAGGCTGATAACGGTAGCTTTTTGTCTGGAGATGGATACTTTGATCTTAGTGATGAAGAAACTGCTCTTGATAATTCTGGTAACCATGGCCGTGAAACCAATTCTGTGAATGTGGAGGTTTTGTCATATTTGAATAAGAGGCAAAAGGAATTATCTGTGCTCAAAGTGTGCCCAAGGATAAAGAAAGTTTTCAGGAAGTAAAACTGTATCATTCCTTTGTGTGCAACTGCAGAATGACTTTTTTCGGTATGTGGTGGAATTTTTACTCCAAAAAGAAACATGCTCGGAGATGGTGCGCTTGAAAAGCTTCTGCTGTTGAAAGGATTAAGAAAGAAGTTAAGTTAGTTTAAGATAAAGCTGTAATGAATCTTCTTTGTATATTCTTATCTTTTTATATCTTAATTGAAGTAAAATTTGATTTTTCGTGAAACCAGTGGATTTTTTTCATGAAAACTGCCGGTCCTTTTGATAAGCGGTCGATCTCTCGTCAGAATCTTGCTTGTCTTGTCTATTTGGAAAGGAAACAGATATTAAAGAAGTGTTTTTCGTGTTATTTACTGTAAATAGAAAATTAGTACTTTTTCAGAAGTACTTATTACTTAAGGATATTTTTAGAGAAGTAACTACATACTTGTACTTCTCTGAGTACTTGGTACTTAAGTAAAAAAAAGAAGTACTTGGCACAAGACTGCTTGCAATTCTATATGTGTAAATACAAGAATATTTGGGCCGGAATAACTCCATAGCGGTGAGTTTTGCAAGAGAGAAAAGATGTTCAAAAAGTCAAAATGCATCTATTAACAATACTTTCATGACCCAAAACAATTGTTCAGGTAACATCAACATTGACCGGGTTTTTATAATGTTCATTCCTGTGATAGAAATCATTATACTTTATTCAGAATTTAGAAAGAACACTCTTTAATTGCTTATTTAGTTTTCGCATTAAAATCCTGCCAAATCTAAGATTCAACCTGGACAAAAAATTAATTTTAGCTAACGCAGTTACAATTGAAAGGAATTACCTATCTTTCCTTCACATTATCAGATTAGCAAGCTGGGCCTGAAAATCACAATTACGGTATTCTGAGACGCCAACTTTTCAAAAATTATTTATTATCTTAAAATCTTGGATTGATTTGAGTTAAATTCAACACTGAATTTACGATCTATCTTGTGTAGAATCTTACTTTGGTTTTACCGTATTTTTTAAGCTTAATTTTTAAAAATGAAATTTGAATTGAATATTACATACTTTTAAAAATAGATGCAAAATATTTCTCATAACATATTTTACAAAATATGTCCTTAAAACAGATCAAAATTATATCAAAAGCATATAGTCGAAAAATTAAGGCTGAAACAAAGAGTTGATACACATGCAAAGATGAATCATAGGAGAGCAATCTTCGTTTTTCCCTGTTACCCGAAGACGAAAAAGAAGCTTGCTTAACTATAGTTCTGCATAATTTCACTGGTTTAAGTGTGTTGTGTAATTATGTAAGTTAACACTTTTAATCCTGAAGTTAGCGAAACCGTTTCCAGTTATCGCCCATGCTTCATATGCTTGCATATTTCCGATGGGAAATGCTCACATCATAGTCAGTTGGATCCGTTGGAGGGGGGGGGGGAGCGATTTAGAAAAGTAGCTTTTTTTAATTCATTTTTATAACAAAGTGACCTAGAGTTTTATTTGTTTACCACGACTCCATGGCCATATTTCTTTTCTGTTAATTACACATTATGCTATTTAGTACTTTTACTTCGATGATTTATTTTTTTACTTTTTGCTCGGAAACTTGGCACTATTAAAGAGTTGATAAATACAACTAATATATAATTAACCCCAATTCAAGGATAAGCAAGTACTTTTGTCTTAAAAACCTTTCCAAAAAATAATTCTAAAACAATACGCCATGTTCGTGTTTATATAGCGACAAACACATGTTGTTTAACATGCTGTTTAAAATACAGCTCTAAAAAATCAATGTTATTCAAATAACGTTATCTTATCTAGGTACTAATTAATGATGTATACTTTCATACATGAGGGGGGAGGGAGGTAGAAATGAAAACTAAACAAGAGATTTTGAAAGACGATCATGTGAACAAAATTTCTAAACTAGTTGAAATCTTAATAGATTCATCGCAAAAGCGGTTTTTTTCCGAGAGAACCTTCACTAGCTCATGTAAAGGTCTTAACTGTTCACCCCAGTTTATTCCCTGGTCAGTTTTGACCTTTTAGCATGCAATTTTTTTCTAAATCGGCAAATTAATTAATTTAAATCTAAAATTAATTATCAAAATTAACATCGAAGGAAATTTATATATGATGTTTGGTCACATTATCAATCAGATAACTAAAAGATAACTAACAGCTCCAGAATCACAACGGTCTTCGGTCTTCTGAGACACCAGTTATTGAAAGCAATACAATAAATAGTTAAGCAATTATCTTTTTTAAAGTCAACGCGGTATTTATCATCTATCTTGTGTAAAATCCCACTGTGGTTTTACCGTGTTTTTTAAATTAAATTTCGAAATTTTAAATTTGGATTGAATATCATGTACTCTTAATAATGTATGCAAAGTATTTCTCATTCCAAAATTTTACAAGAGATTTCCTTAAACAGATTCGAATTCTATGAAAAGCATATTGTCGAAAAATTATACCTGAAACGAAGAGTTACTACTCATGCAAAGACACTGTTACATCATAGGAAAGCGATCTTTGCGTCTCCCTGTTACCCCCAGACAAAAAAAAAGCTTGCTTCACTACAGTTTTAATCCGTAAATTCAGCGAAAGCGTTTTCAGATACCAAAGGAAAGAGACCCGAAAAGGGAAAAACCACGGAAAAAATGTGTGTTGCTCCATTCTTGGTTGCCACCCAATAGACTATGACCCTTAATAAGCAAAATATAAGTTCTAATTTGTAACTGAGTGACCCCTTTCAGTTTTCAAGAAATTTTTTTTTTTTATGTGATTTGGTTGGAGTAACCAAAAAAACTTAATTCTGCATTGCAATGAATGGTAAGTAAATAACGAGTATTGTGAATAACGAAAGTATAAGAGCCTAAGCTATTGATAGCACTTAATCAAAGACTAAGCTTTTTATGGTGATCTTAAATATGTATTTGTTTTATTAGAATTTAGTGCAGTTATTAGTACACAAGAAAGTTCGTATTGTTATAAAAATCACAAGGAAAAACACTTAAGAAGGGGCAATTTCGGTTAAAATATGCCGTCAACATTTGCTTGCATTACAAGAGAATTCATGAGCTGATATGTAAAGCCACCATAATCAGAAATGTTTCCCCTGAATTGAATGTTGAGAATTTTGTATTTTCCCCTTGAAGGGACAAGGTTTTTATGTTATCTTTTTTTTCAGGATTGATTGTATTTATCTAGTTGTCACTTGGAAAAGATTTAATTTTTTACAGTTGTGAAGCATGAGTGTCAAATAAATTGATTTTTGGTATAAAAAATTAAATTAAAAATATTGAATTTAAAATCTGTATTTGATTTTCTTAAGACTGTCCATAAATTATCGATATTATTAACAAAAAGATTAACAAAGCTTTGGACACAGAGCTGAATGCTGGGAGCTGAATGTCTTAGTTTTTGTAAACAGGCTATTGTTTTGTGCATCTTTCGTAATTATTTACTTCTTTCATTTTATTTAGTTTTAATTGCCGCAATTTTTCAATTTCCCTTAGAAAAATGTTTGTCTCTAAGCTTCATTAAATAACAAAAAACAAGTTTTTCAACTGAAAGTCAGGAGCAGCATAGAAATTTCAAACGAAAAGAAATTATTACGTGTATATGGGGTTTGGCCCCCTTCTCAATACCTCGCTCTTCACGCTAAAGTGTTTTGGCTCTTTAAAAGAAAGTTACTTATTGTTCTAATTAAACGAGCCTTGTGTTTCCGGAGTCATATTTAAAGAATTGGGGCAAAATTTAAAGTTAAGCGTGAATAGCAAGGTGTTGAGGAGGGGGCAACCCTCCTCATACACAAAAGAATTTCATTTTGTTTTAAGTATTGAAATTGCTCTTTACTTTCTGTGGATAAAGAGTTGGTTTTTATATAATTTCTTTTTTTTCAAATAACGCCAGGATACCTGGCTCCATTTCCACAGAAAAATCCCCCTCCACACATATATTTCTGGACAATACAATCCTGACGAGAATTTACCCCGAGCAATTACCATTAACATCTCCATGCGTAAAATTGAATCGTCGAAGAGAAAGCCAGACATATAAACGACTTTTCTGTAGAAATTCTGGCAAATTAACCCAGCGTAAAATTTCTCCTGAAAATTTCACTCTCTGGAACCTTCCCTTTCCATAGAAAATTCTCCTCACACAAAATCTTCTCAGCAGAAAGTTCGTCCTCCCCTTCCCACCCAAAAATGTATGCAGACTTCCCAATAACAAATAAAATAATGGGCTAATTTTATAACTTAAAAACCTTTTCCAGGGGCTGTACAAGGTCATTTCATCTCCAGAGACACAGTTATCAGACCTTTCAACTATGCTGAACAAAAATGTTATCTCAAAATTTAGATTGGAAGATTTTGGGAAAGTGTCTAGTGGCCCTCCAATTTATTGTTCACTTAGAAATGACACTATAACTTTTAATTTCCGTTAGAAATAGCCCTCTCCCGAAATTAATGGCCCACTTGGTCAATAAGATCACCTCTGGGAAAAAAAGACATATAAACAAGCATCCGTGATATTTCTTCTGGCAAAAATTACAAAATTCCACATTTTTGCAGATATGAGCTTGAAACTTTTACAGTAGAGTTCTTTGATACGCTAAATCTTTATTTTGAGGTACTTGTCCCTTAAATTCCTAGTTAATTGCTTTTAAAATGTTTAAATCAATAAATACGTGTTGATTAGTGCCGTCCTCCGTTTAAATTTACAATTTCAATGTTGGCAAACTTTAAGTATACTTAAAAATTTGGTGATGGATAGTAATTTTCGTAAAAAGTCATTGTTAATTTTACTACAAACGAATTTTGGTGGAATGGAAAGGAGTATTATTGTTTGTATGGATGGAAATTCTGTGAGACTTTTGATCTTCTACATAACTGAAGCCATTACAATCTCTACAATAGGATTTTCTTGTCAATAAATCTATATATATAAAAATAAGTTGTTTGTTTGTGTGCCTGTCTGCCTGTCCGCATATGACGTCTGAATTATTTCATCATATACCAATTCAAAAACGAATGTATTCAAGCCGAAGTAGCTGAGTTGGTAAAGCGTTATGTTCCAGGTTCTAGGTCCAAGAGGTTCCAGGTTCGAACCTTGGCTTTAGCATTAATACAAAAGAAGAAAAAAAAACTAAAAAAGGTAAAAACTACAAAAAAAACTAAAAAGAAAAAACTAAAAAAAACTAAAAAAGCTAAAAAACTAAAAAAATAAAAAAAGGTAAAAAACTAAAAAGAAAAAAACTAAAAACTAATAAAAAAAAACTAAAAAAACTAAAAACTGAAAAAGAAAAAAAAACTAAAAAAGGAAAAAAAACTGATAAATAAAGGAGAAAAAGAAAACTAAAAACCGGGACACAGGGAATATAAATGAAGACCGGGATACTCAAAGAGAAATTACAGACTGGGACACTGGGACACAAATAACGACCGGGTAATATAAATGACGACCGGGACACTCAAAGATAAATTACAGACCGGGACACCGGGACACAAATGACGACCGGGACACCAGGACATAGAGAATATAAATGACCACCGGGACGCTCAAAGAGAAATTACAGACTGGGACACTGGGACACAAATGACGACCGGGATACTGGGAATATAAATAACGACCGGGACACAGGGACACAACTACAAGGGGGATGCCGAGGGCACAGGGGGATATATAAATGACGACGGGGACACAGGGAATGTTCGATTAGCAATCACCATCAACAAAGCTCAAGGGCAATCATTAGAATAATCAGGTATAGATCTGAATACGGATTGTTTTTCCCATGGACAATTTTATGTTGCATGTTAAAGAGTCGGTAAACCTGACAATCTATTTATATGCACAGACAATGGGACATCGAAGAATGTTGTATATTCGCAACTTTTACGAAGTTAAAAACACACACACACACACACATATATATATATATATATATATATATATATATATATATATATATATATATATATATATATATATATATATATATATATATATATATATATATATATATTCACAGGTGGGACACAGGGACACAACTACAATGGCGCGTAAATAATATGGCGCGTAACGACTTATGCGCGCGGGGGGGCTTGGGGGGCGCGAAGCGCCCCAACCAACTAGGGGTTGGGGTGGCGCGAAGCGCCATCCCAACAGCTAGTACATTATATATATTTGTTTAAATACATTCAGAACTTCATATAAGTAAAAAAAAATAACCATTTAAAATTGCTAAAACTAAGTTCCTAGCAGTATTTGCCACACCAAAGAAATTTCCTTGCAGGGCAGATAATGACCTAACTTGCCTTTTCTACCTCTGTACTGGTAGATATGGGAATGTAACATTTTTGCTGTATAGAGGAATATTTTAACTAAATCCTAATCCCCCTACCTCTTTCAATATTTATCTGAAGACTCATGAAGAGAAAGCAGTTTGTCCATTAAAATGTACTTTTTAGGGAGCTACCTTACTCCCGGTTATACAATTAATCCCCCCCTCATTGTGGCTGATACCCAATTATAGATCACTAAGCGTAGCCTAATTTCATGATAAACAAAGCGAATCAACTTGGTTGAATCCAGTACTGCCACCGTGTGGCATCACTTCTTTTGAAACTGGGAAGCCTAAAATTTAGTTATTAATACTTTTAAATGAATTATCTTCTCAGAATTTTAAATTGACTACAAATTTATCGTTTTCGGGGTAAAGTCGTAGTTTAGTGCCCTAAAATGGCAGAAAAAAAGACTGTCCCCTGACGCAATCTGTATTGTCACTTAAAACACAGCTTTAAATTTACGTTCGAATGAGCTCCCTCCAAATTATCTTGGAACTTCGGTTTGATATAATCACCTCTTGGAAAAAGAAAACAAATAAACTTTCATCGGCGAAGTTTCTTTCTGAAAAAAAAATGAAATTCCACATTTTGAAGATTGAAGCTTGAAAGTCTCTACGGTAGGATTCTCTGATATGAAGTATTTAATAAAGTGATTTTCAATTAAACCACCTGGATTTTGGGGGATATTTCTCTTTTTTTAAAAATCAGGTATATTTTCTCAGATTGTTGGTTGTGGGCTGGTAACAATAACCTGAAAGAATTTTATATACTTAGAATCAAAACAAAAATTGAATACTGCTGGTGTAGCAATTGTCATGAAAATTTCATTTTTATTTTTGGTGAATATTGATCTAAGTCACTTTTTACTTCCAGTTTTTATCAGAAATCATTTGGCAAGTTCTCTTAAGACGAATATTCTTTTGAACATGTTCATTTTGTTTAGTTGAATAGGACAATAAAATAAAGTGGGTAGATTTGACAGGATAGTAAGTTTAAATTGTTTTTATCTTTCACTCTTATGGTTTTCTAATGTCCGAACATATAAGGGATTTAAGCTCAAGGGAGAGAATTGTTCTGTTATGAAAGAGGTACATTTTACATGGTCGTTATAAAGTCATTACGCGGTATCCATGTAGACAAGATGATTTTTGAGTATCTCTGCTATTTATGTTAACTATTCTAAGGCATAGGAAATGGCATATGGACAAGTCGATATCTGTTATAACCTATTAAAGTAATAAATCTTTCTGTAATCTTGGTTTTTATTTGACTTTCTTTCAAGATTAGATTCATAACATTTAAATATATTATTGATTAAGTAAATTGATCTATTTGCCTGAAATCCATGTCGCTTGAAATTCACTGTATTTTGTTTCATTGCGCAGGCAATTTAATTGCAATTTTATTTGAGATTTTTTCGCTAAAAGTATTTTAAAACCAACTTATTCGTACGAACACAATAACCTGAAATATATATTCCCTGTCATCCAACCACCACTATTATTTTGACATTCCGTCCCCTGGAAAATTTCCTGCTACCACCCTTACACATATATACTTAATACTTTTGTTTCTATTTTTTATGTTAGGGCCATGTTTGCTTTGTTAGTAGAATCATTAGTGCATTTGGACATTAAAAATATAATAATAGCAGCATGGAGAGTTATACACATTAATAAATAAGATTAGACAAGACAAGATTGATTCATCATGAAACACACATACATTATTATGTTTTACCATTCCCCCAAAGGTTCTTTGGCCTGTAAAGAAGAAAGATTAACGAGTCACTTACTTACTAGAAGAATAAAAAAATTAGATTATCACTTATTCACAGAGAGAAGATCACCATGGGGGTGATCGCCATGAAGCTGAGAAAAATTAAAACATGCATACGAAAAAATATACAGTGACCCGAGATCAAGTGCTGGGATAACTCTTGAATGAATAGTTTCCTTAATGAGGTTTCTAACTTTAATGTAAACCTTAGAAAGTGGTTTTAACAACGAAGGAAACGTTTACATCCATACTATTGGACAGTATGAAACGTAATATTTGATCAAGCAGTGAAAAAGGATTTCCGAAACTGATCCAGGGAAAATATGTTTAAGTTTCCTTAAAATACCGAAACTCCTGCAAATATTCATTTTAGTCAAATCCATGTGACGTTTGAAAGAAAAGTTCTTCTCAACAAGAATGCCCATAAAGAGAACACAGCGATCTTTAGGTCTATGAATTATCCCATTTGGCTGATGAATTTCTGATAACTGGGGATAAATCTGAGAAACATGTGAAAATATCAAAAACTGGATTTGGAATAATTTAGGGTAAGATAATTAGCATAAAGCCATAAAATTATTCTCTCAAGAAAATCTTTCATATTTAATCGAATCTATAGCTGGTGAACTATAGTTGGCACTATGGGCAAGGGAAGATTTAAGATGACAGAGTCTACAGCAATGAATAGGTTTCTGCTTTTTTACTGCGTCAAAAAGATCATTTACATAAATCAAAAATAGCAATGACCCTAAAACTGATCCCTGAGAGACACCGAAATTCACATGTGAGGGTATACGGAGAAGTGGATCGGCAGAAATTAACCTATCATTCAAATAAGGTTGAAACCAAGAAAACATATTGACCCTAATACCAAAATGAGACATCTTCGATAGAAGAATTTCATGGGTTAAGGAATCAAATGCGGATATAGCGATTCTGGGAATATAGTGGTCGGAATTAATCCCGAATTTAATACAGAGTGCATAAAATTCAAAAGGGTCATACAGTCATGCTCAGAGGAGTGCTTCATTCGGAAACCAAATTGAAAATCATGAAGAAACTTCTCCGCCAAGAATATTTAAAAACAAGTTTTGCCCGGTGATCGGCTGACACATGGAATATATTGCCGGGAGAGTAATATCAGAAAATCCTTTCCTTCACGCATTCAAGATAAGGTATAACAAATACCCAAGTGTTGGAAATTGAGGTAATTACCAGGATTCGTGATGCCAGTAATAAAAAAAGACACAAAGACAGGCAAACAGATGCTCAGGCACACAGGCACAGTGAGGAAACACACACCCGATCACACAAAATCAAGCACACCAACACACATAGACAAACACTTGACCGCTAAAAGTACCACATTCCACAGCACAGGTGCCTGCAACCAAAGTACCGCAACCTACGTTTCTGCAGCCAACCTATAACTAACACCGGTACCTGCAACCAACGTGCCGCTTCCTGGGTACCTGCAGTCAACCTACTGCTACCACCGTATACCTGCAGCCAACATACAGATGCCCCCAGACACCTACAGAAAACATTGAGCCGGTCCTACGAATACTTGCCGTTGACCTACAGCTACCCAGTTTGACTCTTTGCCACAATTCTACTTTTAAAACAATTAAAAACTTTAGCGTAAAGAGCAAGGGATTGCGGAGGGGACAACCCATTTCATATACGAAGGAATTTCTGTTCGTTTTAAGTTTTAATGTCGCTCCTTAATTTCAGTTATAAAAACTAGTTTTTTTTTTATTTAATTGATATACATGTTTAGGTTACTTTACACTTGCTATTGATTCGTACTAATTTCCAGAACAGAGAAAAACATATTTCATACCAAAAGCTCTTTAAATGCCACATTGCCACCGAAAGTGTCTACAGCTCTAATTACAATCCTCATTTTAACTATTTATTCCCAAATACTAAAGTCTCATATCAAAGAGTTCGTGGTAACGAAATGTAGTAAGGAGCGACCCGGCTCAATAGTAACCAAAACTTTGAAAAACGAAATGTTGATACCAAAAGTAACATCAAAAGAATTTTATTTTAATCTTATTTTAAATATATAGATTTCATCAAGTTTAATCTTACCCATCAAATGTTACGAGCCTGAGAAAATTTGCCTTATTTTAGAAAATAGCGGTAAACACCCTTTAAAAGTCAATAACAAGTCAACCCTATTGTAGAAGTTTCAAGCTCTAATCTACAAAAATGTGAATTTTGTATTTTTTGCCAAAAGACAGATCACGGATGCGTGTTTATTAGTTTGTGTGTTTTCGGTTGTTTTTTTTCTTCAGGGATGATGGCATCGACTCAGTGGTCCTAGAGTGTTGCGAGATGGCTCATTCTAACGGAAATTAAAAGTTCTAGTGGCCTTTTTAAGTGACCAAAAAAAATTGGAGAGCACCGAGGCCCCCTCCAACGCACAGACAGTCATTCTGTTTTGCTTAGTCGAAAAACTAAAAACTGTGTCCTTGAGGACGACTTAATCCCCCACAGCCCCCGGGGGAGGGGCTGCAAGTGTACAGACATTTTCAGGGGGGCTTTTTTACGTTGAGGTGGGGGGTATGTCAGGGGGAGAGGGTACGTGGGAGGATCTTTCTATTGAGGAATTTATCATGAGGAAAGAGAACTTCCGTGAAGAGGGTGCAGGATTTTTTAGTATTATTTAAAAAAAATTAGAAAATAAATACGTATTTTTTTCAACTGGAAGTAATGAACAGCATTAAAATCTTGGAAGAAAAAATCTTGAACAAAAAACAAACGCCTTGAAAGAAACACCTCGAAGAAAATGAAATTTTGAATAGAAACATCTCTTTAAGTATTACGTAACATCCCACATGTGTGTCGTCATTATGTAACACCCACACGTGTGCCGTCATTACGTAGTATGCATGTGTGCACCGTCATTATGTAACACCCGCATGTACACCTGCCTCAGTTATTACCGGGAGTGGTTCCCTACGGGGCCATGAACTCTAACATTTCAAGCAAGATTACTTTATCTTTGGTTACGAGCAGGGATTTCAAACGGACCCTGAATTCTAACATGTCACGCGAGATTACGTCATTCTCAACTACAAGAGGGGGCTCCTCACTTTATTAGTGCCCTCCCCTCCGTCAGAATTGTATGTTAGGGCCCTATTGGAATTTGGATGCTAGGGCTCCGGTGGAAATGGATTTTCCTGCTAGAGCCCCGTTGGAATTGACTGCTAGGGGCCCCGACAGAATTGCTTGCTAGAGCCCACGTTAAAATTGCTTGATTGGGCCCCGGTTGCGGTATGAAGGTTCCTTACTGGTGGCCATTGAAGGTATATCTCCGGACTATGACTCCACTTGGGGCCCCTGAAAGTTTTTACCTGAACCCTTAGGTTTTTTAAACAATCATTTAAAAAACTATGGCATGACACTTATGTTTACGTATTGATTGCTGAGCCATGAAGGTTTTTCGCTATATCCTTAGGTTTTTAATAAAATCAATGAAGAAATGCTCCCTATTATATAACAAATACCTGATCAAACAGTTCGTGGTAACTAACTGTAGTAAGGAGCGACCCGGCTCAATAGTAACCAAAACTAAAAAAAAAATAGAATTTCGTTACCAATAGCTACATCAAAAGAATTGCATTTTAATGCTGATTTTAAATATATAAGTTTCATCAAGTTTAGTCTTACCCATCAAAAGTTACGAGCCTGAGAAAATTTGCCTCATTTTAGAAAATAGGGGGAAACAACCCCTAAAAGTCATAGAACGAAAATCACACCATCAGATTCAGCGTATCAGAGAACCCTAATTTAAAAGTTTCAAGCTCCTATCTATAAGAATCTGGAATTTTGTATTTTTTACCAGAAGGCAGATCACGGGCTCGTGTTTATTTGTTTGTTTGTTTTGTTTTTTTTTCCCAGGAGTGATCGCATCAGCCCAGTGGTCCTAGAATCTTGCAAGAGGGCTCATTCTAACGGAAATGAAAAGTTCTAGTGCCCTTTTTAAGTGACCAATAATTGGAGGGCACCTAGGCCCCCTCCCACGCTAATTATTTTCCCAAAGACACTGGATCAAAATTCTGAGATAGCCATTTTATTCAGTATAGTCGAAAAACCTTATAACTATGTCTTCGGGGACAACATACTCCCCCACATTTCCCGTGAGAGGGGCAACAAGTTACAAACTTTGACAAGTGCTTACATATAGTAATGATTATTTGGAAGTGTACATACGTTTTCAGGGGGATTTTTAGGTTGGGGGGGGTTGAGAATCGGGGGATATGTTGGGGGAACTTTCCTTGGGGGAATTTGTCATGGGGAAGAAAATTTTCATGAGGGGAGCGCAGGATTTTCAAGGGGCTGCTTCCTCATCAACGCCCAGCTCTTTACGCTAAAGTTTTTTACTGTTTTAAAAAATAGAGTTAAGAGGAAGAGTCAAACTTTAGCGTAAAGAGCGGGGCGTTGATGAGGAAGCAGTCCCTATCATCTACGAACTAATTTCTGTTCGTTTTCAGTTTTAATGCCGCTCCTTACTTTCCGTTAAAAAAGCTTTTTTTTTATTTCATTCTTGAATAAAACACTCCCTGTTAAGTAACAAACATGTAAATCTTGAAGTAGTTTTTAAGAAAAAGTGTTAGGATCAGGATCCGAAGGAGGTGGACACTGCTTAAAAGCCTTATAGCCTCACTACTCACAGGCAGCGCAATAGGGCTGCCTAAGTAAAGAGCAATTTGGGCAAAATGTATTATTTATTTATGTTTTATTTCTTATAGACGAGGGCACTTCATATAGAAGAAGTTGTCGCGTAATATTCAAAAGGGGCTCACTCAATTGGAAATTGGAAGTTCTATTACCCTCTTTTATTATCAAAAGTGATTAGAGGGCAACCATTCCCCCTATCATTCCCAAATACATCCAATCAAGATTTACAAAGAACCATTTTGTTCAGTGTAGTTGAAAGGTCCAGTAATTATGTCTTTGAAAATCAACCCTCACCCCAAGCCCTTATGCCAAGGGTTGTAACTTAAGCCCCGGGTGCATATAACATTTTTCATGGAAAGGGTGGTCATATAAACTTCATAGGGGGCATATTGGATTAGACACTGAAAGTTCTAGTGCCCTTTTCAATAGTAAAAGGTAATTGGAGGGCAGCCAGTCCCCCTTCCCCACGCACTTTATTTCCCTAAGCATATCCAGCCAAACTTTGGAGGTAACCATTTTATAAGCCTATTTGAAAGGTTCAGTTATCGTGTCCTTGGGGAAGACAACCCCCCACTGCCCCAAAGGCAATGGCTATAAGTTATATTAGTTGCCCATCGCTAACATGTAAGTTCTTACGGAAAGGGTAATCGTATAAACCTCGGACGTGGCTCATTCAATTGGAAGTTAGGAATTATTAGTGTAATTTTAAGAGAGATAAGTGATAGGAGGGCAAATAGTCCCATCCCACATCTTTTTTCCCCAAATGTACCCGACGGAAAATTTGAGACCATTTTGTTCAAAATAGTCTACAAATCATGTAAAAAGGCCTTCTGGGTTGAAATAGCCCCACAGAACCTGGGGGCATAGGTTGTAAGGTATGCCCCGAAGGCAC
The DNA here is from genome assembly GCF_032884065.1 of Artemia franciscana. NCBI lineage: Eukaryota > Metazoa > Arthropoda > Branchiopoda > Anostraca > Artemiidae > Artemia > Artemia franciscana. Next base: position 33,351,089 of record NC_088880.1, on the reverse strand, counting down.
AGAAGTTCTTCATTATTTGGGCAGTTGTATAAAGTTTGGAGCAGGCTTCTTTTGGTTTGAAATTGGAAATTAAAGTTCTCTTTAGTCAAAAGTGAATTAAGGGTAACCAATCCCCCTCCCACAGTCATCATTTTCGAAAAAAAGCATCCAATAAAAAATTTTATACGTCTACTTTCTCAGCCTTGTTGAAAGTTCCTGTAATTATGCCTTTGAGGACGTCACCTCCCCCACAGCCCCCCGAAGAAGGACTCTAAGTTAGGCAATTCTTTCTCTATTTAAATATGGTATATATTATTGAGAAAGGTATGTCAGTTTGACCATTACTTTCCAAAAACACAAAGGGCATTCAGGTGAGCCTTTCAGAGAAGGTTGTGGGGAGTGTTGAATTATATCAAAACACGTTTTATGTATATGGGCTGTTAAAAGGGTGTAACTCAGGAATGACTGAGTATATGAACTTTGAATTTTTCAGGAAATGATACAGGAGATGATGAATTGACCAAAAAGGTAATATTTGTTCGCTACTACAACTACTAAAACTACCACTGCTAGTACTACTTCCACTACTACTACTACGACCACAGTACTACACTTAAGATATTAAGGGGAAGTTTGAACTAAACTGAAAGACACTACATGCATGCACATTGTCAAGAGTGTGTCTCAAGAATGGATTTAAGTATTAAGTTGGAACTTCCAGAAAATGCTTAAAGGGGAAGATTAATTGACCAAAAGGCAGCATGTGCATGCTACTACTAGTGCTGCTACCGCTGCTACATTTACTACATCTACTACTGCTGCTACTTCAACTACTACCTCTATTACAACTACTTTTAAGGCTTATAGTATTAAGATTAATCAAAAGATTATATCAGCAATGTCATAGCAACAGCGAATTGTATTAAATTGGAACTCCCAGGACTTTATGAAAACGATATTCGAATCGCCAAGGGGCAATAAATGTACTATTAATACTACCATTACAGTTACTCTAACTAACGATTTCAGTGTATTAATTTGACACTCTTAGTGAACGTTTAGGGGGAATTCCAATACAATGAAAAAACTATATGAATGCCGGTTTTCAAAAGGGCATATAAGGAATAACACAGACAGTGCTGCTCTATAATAGCTAGAAAATTCATTGAAACTGTTAAAGGAGCTAATTCTATTCAAGATTAAAAATTCTAGTGCGCTTTTTAAGAGTAAAAACAGATCGGAGGGCAGGCAGCCCTCCTCCCAACCCCATTCATTTTCCAAGGACATCCAATCAAAATTTTGAGATAGCCATTTTGTTCAGCATAGTAGCCATTTTGTCCAGTTCCGCAGCTGTGTCTCTAGGAATATCAGGTATGTCGAACCCTCACAATTATGGAATTGGCCCATTATGCTTTCAAACAAAATGCTTCATTAAAATTAAATCAAAAGGCACTGTGTGTATGGTTGCCAATAAGAAACCTCAGCAATATGTCGAGAGCACCAGGGGGGTATTAATTTGAAATTTTAAGGGCAACTAATATTACTGCTTTTGCTCTTACAACTTAAATAAATTAAAAGAGTGTAAATGTATCCAGGTTGTCAAAGAGCATAGATAAATGTTTTTAGCTATTATATTTAAGTCTTATTTTTCAAGTCACCTTGAGGTCGTGTAAACTTAAATTAAACAATAAACTAATAGTTCATTAAATTAAACATTTATAAAAAATAATAGTCATAATAGTGTCAGGATTAAAAATTGTTGAAAATGTTTCTCCAACATGCAAATGGCAAGGCTTGAAAAATTACCAAAAAGATATGAAATATTTTTTTTGCATGAAAAAGAAAATAGCACTAATTAAAGAAAAGAAATTAATTTAAATAACTTTTTCCACAAAACAAGTTTTTCAAAGATAAGTAACGAGGTCTAGAAAGTCAAAAACGAGCAAAATAAAGTCAAATAACCTTCCAAGTGTAAAAGTACCGCAAATCACCATCAATAAATAAATGAAACTCAAAACGAACAGGAATTACAATAAGTAACGAAGCCAAACTCAAAACGAGCAAAAATAAACATGAGTAGGGCTGACAACCTCCATGCCTCCTCAAAAACAGAACATAATTTGAACTTCATAGAAAATAAAATGCATTTGAAATGTTTTCCCTTTCTTACGTTAATAAATACAAAATTATTAAACTTTAACGAACAAATATCAGTATATGTATATTAAACCGACAGTCTGCGGTCGTTTTTGTTTCGGCAAATGTTGAGGGGACGTTGTAAACCGACTTTTCATTTTGTAGGCTTATATGTTAATCCAACTTATTTTAAACCCGAGTTCATGTAAGTCAAAGTTTAAGTGAATTAGTTAGGAGTTCAAATTCACCTTCTAGTTTGTAGTAGTCTGACACGATGGTCAAGCGTCAATACACGATGGTCATCTTACACGATGGTCAATAAGCATGAGTTATATTATCTTAGCTCACTTTTTTATTTCTCCACTAAGCTGGTTAAGTTGGGGACGGAAATTTTAAGCAGGCTTTTAGTATATTTTGAGGGGTGGTATGCACATAATTTTCTTTGATTTAGTTCCAAATCTATCTATAGATTTCCTGAAAGTTTCACCTTAATACCCTTAACCTCAGTGGTAACAGAAGTCGTAATATTTGCAGTAGTAGAACTAGTAGAAGAATGCATATAGTTCATGATCGCTAGTTCAACACCCCCCCCCAATTTGCACTAAAAGTTTTAACTTAACACTCCAAGCTTTTGAAATCAGGCGCGCACCCACGGGGAGAAGAGGGGGCTTAAGGGGCTGTGGCTCTCCCCCAAGAAAAAAATACATTATGTTTTAAATATTATTCAATCTACTCGGTTTTATCATTCATTCCTTAGTCACTACACAGAACTCGCATTCAAAGAGCTAAAATAGACTCAAAGGAATACCTTAAAATACCATTTTTCTAAGGAATTTTAAAAGCTTTCCGTTGGTTGGCCAAGGAACCCCGTCAGCCCCCTAATTATTATCTGATTGGGCCAATGCTTGGGATAGTTCAAAAAACCCCTCAAAATGCCCGGAAAGTGATTTTGGCTAGTTCAGCATCCCCCCAGCATAACCTGAAAATTTCACCTTAAATTCTGGGCAGTTCTTGGGAGATTGCTGATACCGCCTTCTGACAGCCTGCATACACTTTGTGGGTTTTGATTTAGTTCAACTTCCTTCAACGCTCCCTGAAATTTTCACCCTAGCATCCTTAGCTTTAGAAGCAGAAAAATTATATGTTGTAGGGCAACTGCCCCCCTTGCCTCCCTCCAATGACACCCCTGGTAATCATAGCAGTAGTAAGAGTAGTAGAATTAGTGGTAGTAGCATGCATATAGTGCCTTTTGGATATTTCAGCATACCCAGCACCATGACATTTATGTTTCAATTTACTACCCTAAGCCGTTCCTAAGATATTTCTAATAAGTTCTTTTCACAACAAGGATGCACAAAGTATGTTTTGACTTAATTGAGTATCCTTTGAAATTTCAACTTTAAAACCCATAGCTTTAATAGTAGCAGTAGTAACAGTAGTAGTTTTAGTAATAGTAGTAATGACAATAGTAGCAGGCAAATATTTCCCCTTGGTCAAATGAACATTCCCCTTGTCATACCCTGTAAGTTTCAACTTAACACCCTAAGCCGTTCCTAAAATATTGCTTATTCGCCCTTTTTACAACCTGTATGAATAAAGTATGTTTTGGTTTACTTCAACTTCCGCCTCAACATTCTCTGAATTTTCACCTTAACATTCTTAGCCTTAGTAATAATCAAAGTAGAAGTAGTAGGTGTAGTCGTATTAGCAGTAGCAGCAATAGTAGTGAAAGTAGCAGTAATAGTTATAGTAGTAGCGCACGCATATTGCCTTTTGGTAAATTAATCATCCCCCTCATTATTTCCTGAAAGTTCCGACTTAATACTCTAAGCCATTCCTGAGATACGTTCTTTGTACAATCTGCATCCACATTGAGTGTTTATTATTATTTATTTTATTTTTTGTTCAAAACTCCCCTCAACATTCCCTGGAAATTTCACCTTAATACCCTTAGAATATTTGACAGCATGGGTCAAAATGAAATATTTAATATAGCAAACACTATATTTAAGTAATGGGCAAATTAAATAACCCAAAGGGCTGTCGGGGATGTCACCCCAGAGGCATAGTAACTGGAAATTTCAACTATGCTGAAGAATTTTCACCTGCCACAAATTTTTCTCTGGCCTAGCCATCCCAAACTTTTTCTGGAAGCTTGTGGGGGATCAAGGGGCTTAGGGATCCGCCTGCCCTTCAAAATGTTTGACTATAAAAAGAGCACTAGAACCTCTAATTTTCAGTTGAATGAGCCCCCTCCATAAGTTCTACGATAACTCGTTCTATTTGAGGGACCTCGGTGAAAAGAAAACTAAATAAATAATGCATATATCCCTTGGGTAGCGCTATTGCGCTGCCTATGTAACAAACACACTTTTCAAGTCATGAATAATATACAGGCCTCTATTATCAATACTTGATAATTAAACGTCCACGAAGTATCTTATCCCCACCTTCCAAATTTGGGAGGGGGTAGCTTCAGAATTTTGCCAAATTTTTATCAAACTTTACGGGAATTTATCAATATTTCACCATAATTTCATCATAGTGACAATGTTTTTAAAAATTCAGGGTTCTGATGTGTGCTGATCTTAGTTATGCAATGCTGAACAAGAGTAACCAGGAAATTGGTCCAGGAAGTTTTTAACGTCAAGCTGTGAAGTCGTTGACCTTCAACCCACCTGACACATTAGTCGTCGCGTTCTGTTTTTGCAAGGTCTTTTCCACCGACAAACAGGATTATAAATTCAGCGTCTTGATTGTAAATATATAATCCTGCTGACAATCGAGATCGTCAAAACAATGCTTTTCTGACAATCATGAGTTCATAATCTACATTTTAAATTTGACAACTTTGCCTCAAAATCAGATTATCGATTTGATTTTGGATATTTCCGGATTGTGGGTCCCGGATTGCGAGTTTATAAATTTTGCTTTTCCACTTTTCAATTTGAGTTTTAAAAATAGGATTTACAAGCTTCTTTTTTGTACTGCTAACATTGAATCATGTTTCAATAATTTGATACGTCAGTTGGAAAAGGACTTTTATTTGACCACAACACATCCAATAGCATAACTGACAACTAGATGGGATTCATACAGGGGCGCTGTTTGGGGAGGGGCTGCTGCCCCAACAATTTGATCATTAAAAAGCCCATTTCCCTTGACTATCTGGATACTAAGCCCACTTGCCCCCCCAATAAAAATTCTTGTGAGTCGTCCCTGGTTTCATATATTCCAAATAACAGGGTTTTGAAACAGCTTGTTAACCATAATGTAACACAAGATGTAACTGACTTGTAGCCAGTCTAGCTTCATCAGCTTGTAGAACTAACTTCATCTGGCTAAATTAGAACTATAGAATTCCTAAAATTAACAAGATAACCCCGTCAGTTTTTGAGCGTGGGCAATCCCTGAATCTACCTGACACTATCATGGTTCTATGGTGCCCTCGATTTTCTTCCCCTGCACCGCCTCTTGTGCTATAACTACTAGTATAATGTCTAGTATAATTATTCGGATCTACCAAATTCTGTATTTTGCAAGAGACATCAGTTTCTTCTGAATTGTTCAGTAACTTAGGGGTTGCGTTACCTACTGAGACAATAAGAACTTAACACTCATCAAGTGTCTATGGTGCCTTCGATGTTCTTCCTCTTCTGCAATGCTCCTCGTGCAATATCTACTACTATCATGTCATATTTTTCAGATTTACCAAGTTCTGTATTTCAGAATGGATATCAGTTTCTTCGGAATTGTTCAGTACCTTAGGGGTTGCGTTACCTACTCTGACCATTTGAACTTAACATTCATCAAGTGTCTATGGTGCCTTCGATGTTCTTCCTCCTCTGTACAGCTCCTCGTGCAATATCTACTGCTATCATATTATATTTTTCATATCTACCAAAGTCTTTAACTCAGAATAAATATCAGCTTCTTCAGAATTGTTTAGTACATTAGGGGCTGCGTTACCTACTCAGACCATTTGACCTTAACACTCATCATGTGTCTATAGTGCCCTCGATGTTCTTTCCCTGTACTGCTCCTCGTGCAACTAGTATCATATCACATTTTTCACATATACCAAGGTCTGCATCTCGGAATGAATATCAGCTTCTTCAGAAGTGTTCAGTTCAATAAAGGTTGAGTCTGTCATATTATCACATGAACTACAACGAAATTATCTGCTTAGAGTGCAAAAATGGAAGTGTTGCACTTTGCAATAAACCTTAATTGGTTATGGAAACCCTTTTTAGCAGATATAGTGAAGACAAGAATTGAGGGATCCTATCTAAAACAATCTCTATTAAAGGTTTGATGAGGTAAAGGTCCTCAGATGGTAACATTTTGCCTAAAATGACGGAAATATCTTGTTTCTACTTTCCAACAAATATGGTCAAAATTGGACACTTTGACCTCTTGCTGCACTGACAACAAGAATTTATGGGCTCCGGTCCCTCTACTCCTGCTCCTCCTACTACTACCAAGACTGTGCCTAGGGGTTGTTAGGGGTTTTAACCCCCCCCCCAAAATGTTTTTCTGACTCATAAAAACGTAACAAAAATGGATATAACGAATTTGTAATGTGTTCTTGAGGATTTTCTTGTGTAAATTTCCCCCCTCGAAAGATTTCTTGTGAAAATCCCCAACCCCCCCCCCCAAAAAAAAAAAAATCCTGGATAAGGCCCTGACTACCACTAATACTAACAGCTCGCTGCAGCACCAAGCCACCTGAGGCCAACACAGCTTCGCCCGCTCCTTCTCCATCCCAGCCAATTCAAAGCTTTCCTATTTACATCCTCCTAGGAATTTCTTATTTCCCTTAAATCTTTTTTATGATATCCTCCCACCCCATCCGCGGATGACCTGCTTTCTGTTTACTCCTTGAAGGTTGGCTGAAAAGAACAATCTTCGGTAATATGTCTTCTTTCAGCCGCAGATGATGCCCTAGCACAATGTGCGCAAGCTGTATCCTCTGAAGACGCCAGATGGCGTTTCAACAGCCTAAACCAACCCCTAGGACACTAACTGCTAATTTCTATCGAGCTTGGTTGTGATCTGACAGATACATATAGTATGTGTGATTTTTTTTTTGAATTAAATTAAATTATTGAAAACAAAACGAGAAATATATCAATGAATACCAAGATCCACTTTATAAATAATACTTCAACATAGTCTCCTCTGTAAGGTTCTACGGCCCGGAAAAAAAAGGGAAGAAATAAAACTGAAAAAATGAACAAATACATTCATATTTTTTTAACAATAAACTCATATCACAAAAATGTACCCCCCCCCAACCCCCAAAAAAAGAGAAAAAAAAATGTAATGAAAGACTTCCAGGAGAGACCTTTGCTTTGTGCCATTTAAATGTAGGATAGTATTTGGACTGATCCTCATCCATAGATATAAAATTTGTATGCATATTCATTCCTGAAAATTTGACAGCGGTCAATTTTTTTTTTCTTGGAATTTGCGATGTCTAGATTATCTGTCTAGAATGGTGTCCTCAAAATTCAAAAGAGATCCACAACTTTTGATATCAGGGATCTATGATGTATTTCCATGTTTTGACGAACCCAACATTAATTCGTCCCTAAGAAATTTCCCTTTTGTTTATTCAAGTAGCAAGAAAGATAATATTATTCCTATTCATTTTGAATATTACAGGAAATTTGTAAAATCAAGAGAAGCTTAATTACTAATTTCAGAATCATAATACTATAAAAGTTATGAATTTCAATCTCTTACTATATTACTGAGCTATAAAATGCTGCCCCTTTCCCAAAAATTAACAAGAGATGTTGTTGTTATGAAAAATATTTTTCAAATCAGTCATAAGAAAATCTTTATTCTACAATCCATACATACCCAAATAAGAGGGGACTTGCGTCCCTCCAGCAACTTTTCAACGTCCCGCTCAACATGTCCTGAAAGTTTCGACTCAATACTCTCAGCCGTTCTTAAAATATTGCAGATCTTCCTTTTCGATAAACTACACGTACATAGTACCTTTTAATTTGATAATATACTCCTCCTCCTTTTAAATAATAAAATATACTCCTCAACATTCTTCGAAATTTCGTCTTTATGCCTTAGTCTTTTCGGATGTACCCAGTATCAAATATTTTCCCTTTTCCAAATGACAATCCTTGCATGTAAACAATGGGTAGATTGCATAATTTAAAATGCTTACCCAGGGGCTCCCTGGAAGTATAGCTATTAGAACATTAGACTAGTTTGAACATTATGATAACTCCAAAATTTCGATCAGTGTTGATAAGAGGAGACACCTAAAAAGAGCGAGGTGGGGGAGAGAATTGATTGCCCTAAAATCTTTAAAATTTTAACTTGATACCCTCAGTCACTGTTTAGATATTGCTGATATTCTCGTTTCACAATCAGCAAGCACATAAAGTATTTTAGTTGTGTTCGGCATCTCTCTCAACGTTTCCTTTAATTTTCACTTTAATACCATTAACCATTTGGAGACACAGAATCAAAAATGCCTTATTTTCCAATTAAAATCCTTATGTATTAACTGGGGCAAATTGCATCCTTTATAGCTATTGCCGGGAGGATGGGGAGTTTCAACCCCATATATATACGTATTTCGCCTTTGAACTATTTTAAAGAAAATGGCCCTCTCAGAATTTTGATTGGAAGCAATTGGTGGGAATGGATGCAGGGGGCCAGTTACCCTCCAATCACTTATGACTCTTGCAAAGGGAACTAGGATTTTCGATTTCAAATTGAATGAGCCCAAGGGGCTATGGGGGTTTTGTTATTCCTGGAAGCATAGTTATTTGATCTTTGGATCTTCAACAAAAATAGTTATCTTAACATTTTGATCAAGTAAATTTAGGGAAAAGAGAGGGTGGATGGGGGGTAGTTGTTTAAAAAGGGCACTACAACTACCGATTTCCAATTGAATGATCCCTTTCTAAAGTTTATACGACCACCTCTTCCATATGAAGTGCCTCTGGGAAAAACTTAATAATAATAAAACATTGATACCTGGTTGCTCCTCACTATAGGCAATGCTTGATAGCAGGACACTACCGTTTGTTGATGCCAATTTTGAAAGCAAGCACGCTTAAGATGTCGCAAGGGAAATTAAATCATCTTAAACCTATGCTTGAATAAATATTATGAACAACTCTAAAATAGGAAACTGATGGTACCCACATTTTTGTAGATTGGAGCTTAAAACCTCTACAGAAGGGTTCTCTGATACACTGAATCTGATGGTATTATTTTCATTAAGACTCAGTGACTTTTAAAGGGCGTTTCCCCTATTTTCTAAAATAAGGCAAATTTTCTCAGGCTCGTAACTTTTGATGGGTAAGATTAAACTTGATGAAACTTATATATTTAATATCAGATTAACTTTTGATGTTACAATTGATATCAAAATTTTGTTTTCAAAGTTTTCGTCACTATTGAGCAGGGTCGCTCTTTACTACAGTTCGTTACCACGAACTGTTTAATACGAGACCTTAGTATTTGGGAATGAATACTTAAAATGAGGATTGTAATTAGAGCTGTAGACACAATCGGTGGCAATGTGGCATTTAAAGAGCTTTTGGTATGAAAAATGCTTTTCTTTGTTCTGGAAATTAGTAAAAATCAGTAGCAAGTGTAAAGTAACCTAAACATGTATATCAAAAGCAAGCATAATTTCAGCTAAAACATAGGTTTAAAATGTATCGACTGGATAGTATCACAAACATTTCCGTCTTCCATCTGTAATTTTAGCCCTAGAATTTGATTCTTGTAGAAGAAAAAGGGTTGACAGTTATCCTTGAACAACCACTCCTTAACGACAGAAAAAGTGCAAATTTTGATATATTTCTAATAAGCAGCTTTCATATTGTTGAGCGACATTTAGCTGCTATGTGCAAAGAATGCTTTTTTGTGCTAAACCCATGGCTATACTGCATAAACAAAATGAAACAAATTGGCCCATATTTTTTTCAAATTAGGCCTAACCATCTAAATTTGCCTACTAATTTTACCATCAACACAAACTTCTTCTAAGGCTTTTTTATACTGCTTTCATTACAAGCAACCGATTCCTATGGTTTTTATCAGCTTCAGATCATAGATTTTTTTTTTAAATTTCTAATTGACAAAATCAATTTTTAAGCATCCACTTCGATCTTGCTTAGCGTATTGATTTGATACAATTTAATCATCAAAATTATTGAAGAAGTTGAGATTCAAGAAATTGTACAATTCGTTATAATTCGAAATTCGTTAGATTCTAGCCAATTTCGTATATAGCTGCGATATTTGCATATGTAGCCAAATAGTCGTGTTTGCATGCAAACGATCGTTTATGTGGGAATTCAGGGTAATACATTCACATGAAATGACTTAGCTTTTTTCATTTTTCGCAAATCTACATAGAAACATTGACGTTCCAAAACACCAGATAATTTCCTTGAAACGCATTTAACAACAAATTGTTTGCATCGGAAGAAGATTTCGTAATTCTGTCTTGAAATTACGGAGTAGTATAAACTCCCTCTCTGCAGCTACCGACGAGTATGGCAGATCACACAACATCTGCACAACATCACAAATAACTGTGCATTTTTCTAAGCAGTTGGCACTCGTACTTTTTCTTAAAGCAGCCCAAAAACTGAAAGATTCACTTCTGCAGTGGCTACGCAGAATCTCCATGCAGGTGGGAAAACCGATTGTCCACAGACAGAATGCTATCGTGCTCTCCACCAAAGACAGTTTTTGGATACAAAAGCGACAGTGCTATCAGTGTGTCGTCTTTGTCGTCGACCTACTCCTGATTTTGACTCATACAGTATAACCATGTACACTATACAGTGCTCCCTAAATCTTGGAAGTTCTATAGGACCCAGCTCACTGCTATACTTTCCCAGGTGCACCATAATGTTTCGTCCAAGACTTAACTCTTCCATAGGGAAACACTTTTCTTTCGGGAGCTCCATTGAAAATGGGTTCTGCCTCTCCATCAAAGAAGCTTTGATGAAACGTCTAAGTATTGATTTTGAAAGTGTGCAGTTATTTCTAAAAATCACATTAATATGTGTGTCAGAAGACTAGCACTCATAATTCATGCTGTTGAATTTCTATAGCATGATTATTTATTTATGTTTTTGCCAGAGAACCAATGGTCATATAAGATTAGGAGAGGGCTTACTCGAACAGAAATTACAGGTCTAGATCCCAGTTTTGTGACCAAAACCATCAGAGGGCAACTATATTTCCCCTCCCTTCCACGCTCCTTTGTTTCCAAATTCACCCGATAAAATTTTGAAATACCTATGTTGATCAGCATAGTTGAAGGGTCAAGCAATCATGCCTCTAGGGATGACCCTACCTTGAAATTCCCTGGGTAAAGGGTCGTAAGTTTTGAATTTACCTATTGTATTTATTATGGGGAATTAAACATATGTTTTCAGAGGAGGGTGATTTTTCTGTGGGGAAATTGTTACGAGAGAGGGGCTTTTCCAAGGGGAGAATTTTCCATTGGAAGAGAAGTTTCCAGGGATGAACTTTTAAAGTGAAACTATACACGGGGAAAATTACCAGAATTCTTAGACAAAGTTCATTCTATTTTGCCCACTTCCTCTTTGAAAATTCAAATTTACATTTAAAGATACCCAGGTCGGGTGGGGATATATTCTTAAGGAGAGGCTCCCCACGGGGGGATTCCACACAGGATAAAGCTACCATTGAGACAATGTGAGAGGAGAATTACCAAGAAAAAAATTTTGCGGAGGGAGGATTTCTGGCATGATTTGAAAAACTAGAAATTGAAAGAAAAAAGTTTTTTCTAACGAGAGTAGGCTCAAAGCAACTTTCTTGGCAGAATTATCCACACAAAATTTTCATAGGAAATATTCACTGGGAATAGAATTGCCTAGGGGAGGGGGGTTCTTACGCGGGATAAACTTTTCAAGGAGCAATTATCTTGGGCGGGGGAATTATCCATGGAGAGAAAAGATGGATTTCCCTGCATTATTTGAAACACGATCAAAAATTGAATAAGAAAAACCAATTTTTCAACTAAATGTAATAAGCAACATTAAAACGTACAGAAATTATCTGAGGTGAGAGGCTGGATCCACCTCCTTAACAGTTCGGTCTTAAGGCTAATTTTAAGTTTTTGTCCATATTATTTAAAAGCAACTCCTTAAACACAAGAGCCGTTCAATTAGTCAGAAGATTTTGGAATAAAAAGAAAACTTTGACGGAAAGAGAGAAGTATTAAGGAGGGGTTATCCCTCTTGTATTTGTGGAAATTTCTGTTCTCTTGTTTCAATGTTGCTCCTCACTTTCAGTTGACAAAGATTGATTTTTTTTTTTTTTTAATATTATCACTGAAAGCCTGAAATAATTTTTAGGATAAATATTGACAATTTTCTGATTTGAATAGCCAGTAGCATATTTTTCTTTACTTTAAGACAGAGTGATTCCAAATCAGGGTTTTTGGTCAATGTTGATATTACCTGAACAATTGTTTTGGGTCATGAAACTATTGTTAATAGATGTATTTTGACTTTTTGAACATCTTTTCTCTCTTGCAAAACTACCGCAAACTCACCGTTATTACATATTTGCACATTAGGAGGGGAGAGGGGGGTAAATCATAGCATATATTAAATACAGCAATGGTTAGTTTACGTATTTATTATATGCTATGGTTTACCCAAACCCCCCCTAATGTTCAGATATATAGCCCAAATTTGTTTCTAAACTATTACAGATTCGCGATTTCAAATGTCCGATCAACGAAAACGGAAATGATTGCAATTCTATATGTGTAAATACAAGCATACTTGGGCCGGAATAACTCCATAGCAGTGAAACAAATAGTTTCATATTGTTTTAAAAAGTAGAGTTGCGAGAAAGAATCAAACTTTAGCACAAGGAGCGGTGTGTCGAGGAGGAAAAGCCCCTTTCATATACGGAGTAATTTCTGTTCGTTTTAAGTTTTAATGTCGCTCCTTACTTTCATTTAAAAAAACTTGTTTTTTTTATTTAATTTCTGAAAGTTTTTGAATTAATGCATATCTGATTTTGGCTCTCCGTACATAAATTACTAAAATGAAATTTGCATATTAATTCTTTTTTTGGCTAAATGGCTTTCTCTTAATTTTGATCAGACGATTTTGAGAAATAAGGGGTGGGGAAGGAGGTCTAGTTGCCCTCCAATTTTTCGGTTACTCAAAAAGGCAACTAGATCTTTTAATTTTTAACGAACGTTTTTATTAGTAAAAAAAAACGTAACTTAAGAATTAACTTACGTAACAAACGTACATAACTTACGTAACTTACGTTACGTTTTATCCCAATTCTTTAAGAATGACCCCTGAATCAGAAAGGCCATAGAATAAATAGTTGAAATTATTTAAAAAATTTTTAGCAGAAAGAGCGAAGTATTTATCTCCTCCTAAATACCTCGCTCTTTATGCTAAAGTATTTTTAGAACCCTTCATATGCGTAATAATCTCTGTTCATTTTAACTTTTAATGCTTCTCCTTACTTTCAATTGAAAACAACTTTTTCATGTTTATATTTTCATTGTTTTTTTTATAGTAATGCTAGAAAGTCCTGCGCCCTTTTCATTGAATTTTCCTTCCCCCATGAAATACTCCTCCAAGGAAAGATCCTCCCATATAGCCCTCTCCCCTGAGCCCCACACCCAAACCAAAAAAATCCCCCTGATAACGTCGCTACACTTCCCAGTAACCATTACTGTATGTAAACATTGGTCAAAGTTTGTAACTTGCAGCCCCTCCTCCAGGGACTGTGGGGGAACGTGACTGACATAACCGGACCGGATCTGCTCTCTTTGGTGGGGTTGGGGGGGGGGGTAATTTTGAAAATTGAGGTATTTGTAACTTACGAAAGGGTGACCAGATCTTAATGAAATTTGATATTTAGAAGGATCTTGCACTTTTAAGCTCTAATTTTAAATTCGGACCAGATCCTGTGACATTGGGGGGGGGGGTAGTTGGAGGGGAAAACCGGAATTCTTGGAAAACGTGAAAATTGGAGTATTTTTATCTTACGAATAGGTGATCGGATCTTAATGAAATTTGATATTTAGAAGGAAATCATGTCTCAGAGCTCTTATTTCAAATCCCGACCAGATCTTTTGACGTTGGGGGGAGTTGGAGGGGGAAATCTTGGAAAACACTTGGAGTGGAGGAATCGGGATGAAGCTTGGTGAATAGAATAATCAAATGTCCTTGATACATGATTGACGGAACCGTACTGGATTTGCTCTCTTTGTAGGAGTTGGGGGGAGGGGTTCAGTGATTTGGTGAGTTTGGTGCTTCTGGACGTGCTAGGACGATGAAAATTGGTAGGCATGTCAGGGAGCTGCACCAATTGACTTGATAAAGTCGTTTTCCCAGATTTGTCCATCTGGGGGGCTAAATGCAGAATAAAAATTAGAAAAAAATTAGATATTTATAACATACGAGTGGGTAATCGGATCTTAATAAATTTTGTAATTTAGAAGGACATCTTGACTAAGAGCTCTTATTTTAAATCCTGACCGGCATTAAGCCTCTTATTTTTCTTTTAAATCAATCTATTAATTCATAGAATTTTGATAGAGCTCATACCATGTGATCTCTTGGCTTTTGGTGTAAACAGGCTATTGTCTTGTGTGTTTGTTGTAATTATTTACTTTTTTCATTTTTATTTAGTTTTAATTGACGCAATTTTTCCTTTTCCTTTAGAAAAATGTTAGTCTCTAAGCTTCATTAAATAACAAAAAACAAGTTCTTCAACTGAAAGTAAGGAGCAGCATAGAAATTTCAAACAAAAATAAATTATTACGTGTATATGGCGTTTGGACCCCTTCTCAATACCTCGCTCTTCACGCTGAAGTGTTTTGGCTCTTTAAAAGAAAGTTACTTATTGTTCTAATTAAACGAGCCTTGTGTTTCAGGAGTCGTATTTAAAGAATCGGGACAAAATTTAAAGTTAAGCGTAAACAGCAAGATGTCGCGGAGGGGGCAACCCTCCTCATATACAAAAAAGTTCATTTTGTTTTAAGTATTAAAGTTGCTCTTTACTTTCTGTGGAAAAAGAATTGTTTTATATTTAATTTCTGATTGTTCTTAAATAACGCCATGATACCTGGCTCCATTTCCACAGAAGAATCCCTTTCCGCATAGAATTATCCTCTGGACAATACAATACTGGCGAGAATTTACCCCGAGGAATTACCATTAACATCTCCACGTGTAAAATTGAATCGTCGAAATGAAATCCAGACATATAAACGACTTTTATGTAGAAATTCTGGCAAATTAACCAGCGTAAAATTTCTCCTGAAAATTTCACTCTCTGGAACCTTCCCTTTCCATAAAAAATTATCTCCATACAAAATCTTTTCAGCAGAAAGTTCGTCCTCCCATTCCCACCCAAAAATGTATGCAGACTTCCCAATGACTTAAAAACCTTTTTCCTGGGGCTGTACATTTTATCTCCAGATACATAGTTATTGGACCTTTCAACTATGCTAAAAAAAATGTTATTTCAAAATTTAGATTGGAAGATTTTGGGAAAAAAGTGGCGTGGGAGGTGGCTAGTGCTCCAATTTATCGTTCACTTAGAAATGGCACTATAACTTTTAATTTCCGTTAGAAATAGCCCTCTCACAAAATTCTTGGCCCACTTGGTCAATAAGATCACCCCTGGGGAAAAAAAACACATAAACAAGTATCTCTGATATTTCTTCTGGCAAAAATTACGAAATTTCACGTTTTTGCAGATATGAGCTTGAAGCTTTTACAATAGAGTTCTTTGATACGCTGAATCTGATGGCCTGATTTCCATCAAAATTCTCCGACTTAAAGGGGATATTTCCCCTATTTTTCAAAAGTCAGGAAAATTTCCTTGAGTTTGAGGTACTTGTCCCTTGAATTCCTAGTTAATTGCTTTTAAAACGTTCAAATCAATAACTATGTGTTGATTAGTACCGTCATTCGGTAAAATTCTAGTCAATTGACTTCTTGCTATCTCAGAAAGGGTTTACGTTAGGAAAATTAAATTTTCAGAGATGAATCTACAGACTAAAGTATGTCCCGGGAAGGTATTTTGAAGCAACTACCTCCACTCCTTCTCCCTCTAGAGGGCCCTTACCTTTGATGACCTTTAAAAATATGTGTGTTGTAAAAATGAAACATTGCAAAATAGATCTTCCCCTTAATTGAAGTACATCAAAATTGTTTTCAGCTTCATAATTTGATCAATTCTATTTTATAAGGATATGCAAATACATTTCCTAAATTTTGAAAAAACAACATTGATATGGCTCAAAATTCTGCTCAAATAACAGGAATTACGTTTTCAGAACTAAGGGCAGAGAAAAAGCAACTAGTAGCTGAAAATTATGGTAAAATGTTGTTTTGTCAAAATTTCAATAGGTATTGACCTGTCTTGTAGGCAAATTTCAGGACCCTCTAGCGGGAGAAGGAGTGGAGGTGGGTACTTTAAAATACCTTCCCAGGACATACTTTGGCCTGTAGACCCATCCCTGAAAGTTTCATTTACCTAATCCCTTTCCGAGATAGCAAGCAGTCATTTAACTAAAATTTTACCCCGTCCTTCGTTTAAATTTACAATTTCAATGTTGGAAAAATTTAAATATACTTAAAAATTTGATGATGAATAGTAATTTTTGTAAAAAGTCCTTGTTAATTTTACCATTTAAAATTGCTAAAAACTAAGTTCGTAGCAGTATTTGCCACCCCAAAGAAGTTTCCTAATGGAGCAGATAATGACCTAACTTGCCTTTTCTACCTCTGTACTGGTAGATATGGGAATGTAACATTTTTGCTGTATATAGGAATATTTTAATTAATTCCTACTCCCCCTACCTCTTTCAATATTTATCTGAAGCCTCAAGGAGAGAAAGCAGTTTGTCCAATAAAATGTTCTTTTTTGGGAACTGCCCTACCCACCGTTATACAATTAATCCCCCCCTCATTATAGCTGATACCCAATTATAGATCACTAAGTTTAGCCTAATCTCATGATAAATAAAGCGAAACAACTTGGTTGAATCCAGTACTGCCACCGTGTGACATTACTTCTTTTGAAACTGGGAAGCCTAAAACAGAGTTATTGATACTTTTAAATGAATTATCTTCTCAGAATTTTAAATTGATTGCAAATTTATCGTGTTCGGGGTAAAGTTGTAGTTTGGTGCCCTAAAATGGCAGAAAAAAATACTGTCCCATGACCCAATCTGTATGGTCACTAAAAACACAGTTTTAAATTTACGTTCGAATGAGCTCCCTCCTAATGATCTTGGACCTTCAGTTTGATATAATCACCTCTTGGAAAAAGAAAACAAAAAACATGCATCGGCGATGTTTCTTTTTGAAAAAAGGCGAAATTATACATTTTAAAGATTGAAGCTTGAAAGTCTCTAAAGTAGGATTCTCTGATATGGAGATGTTTTCCTTTTTTTAAAAATCAGGTATATTTTCTCAGATTTTTGGTTTTGGTTTGGTAACAATAAACTGAAAGAATTTATATATTTAGAATCAGCATAAAAATGGAATACTGCTTGTGTAGCAATTGTCATGAAAATTCCATTTTTATTTTTGATGAATATTGATCCAAGTCACTTTTTACTTCCAGTTTTTATCAGAAATCATTTGGCAAGATTCTCTTAAGACGAATATTTTTTTGAGCATGTCCATTTTGTTTAGTTGAACAGAAGAATAAAATAATGTCCGAATATATAAGGGATTTAAGTTCGAGGGAGAGAAGTGTCCTGTTATTAAAGAAGTACATTTTAAATGGCCGTTATTTACTCATTCTGTGGTATCCATGTAGACAAGATGATTTTTGAGTATCCCTACTATTTATGTTAACTATTTGAAGGCATAGGAAATGGCATAAGGATAAGTCGACATCAGTTATAACCTATTGAAGAAATAAATCTTTCTGTAATCTTGATTTTTATTTGATTTTCTTTCAAGATTAGATGCATAATATCTAAATATATTATTAATAAAAAATTGATCAATTTGCGTGAAATCCTTTTCGCTTGAAATTCACTGTATTTTCTTTCATTTTGCTGGCAATTAAATTACACTTTTTATTTGAGATTTGAAAAAAGTATTTCAAAACTTAAAAGTATTTCAAAACCAACTTATTCCTACGAAAAGAATAACCTGAAATATATATTCCCTGTCATCCAACCACCACTATTATTTTGGCTACCGTCCCCCTGGACGGCATTATTTTGTTTCTATCTTTTTTTCTATGTAAGGGCCATGTTTGCTTCGTTAGTGGAATCATTAGTGTATTTGAACATTGAAAATAACGTAAAAACAGCATATACAGTTATACACGTTAATAAATAAGATAAGATTGGACAAGATAAGATTTATTCATCATGAAATACACATACAGTATTACATTTTACTATTCCCCCAAAGGCTTTTAGCTTGTAAAGAAGGGGGGAAGATAAACATACTCACAGAGAGAAGAGCAAAAAGAAGAAGAACGAAAATACAAATAAAATAAAAATTATAGACAACAAAATTAAATAGACTAATAGATTTAACAGACTAAATTAATTAAGTATATCAGTAGATAAAATAGACTCCAACGAAATAATATATATATATATATATATATATATGTATAACTAGTTATATTCCCCCCAAAGCCCCCCCGTGTGCATAAGTCGTTACGCGCCATATTAGTTACGCGCCATTGTAGTTGTGTCCCTGTGTCCCACCTGTGAATATAGATATATATATATATATATATATATATATATATATATATATATATATATGTGTTTTTAACTATGTAAAACTTGCGAATATACAACATTCTTCGCTGTCCCATTGTCTGTGCATATAAATAGATTGTCACGTTTACCAAATCTTGAACATGCAACATTGTCCATGGGAAATTATAATTGTCCATGGGAAAAGCAATCCGCATTCAGATCTACCTCATGATTCTAATGATTGCCCTTGAGCTTTGTTGATGGTGATTGCTAATCAAACATTCCCTGTGTCGCCGTCGTCGTTTATATATCCCCCTGTGCCCCCTGGCGTCCCCGTTGTAGTTGTGTCCCTGTGTCCCGGCCGTCATTTATATTCCCTGTGTCCCGGTCGTCATTTGTGTCCTGGTGTCCCAGTCTGTAATTTCTCTTTGAGTGTCCCGGTCGTCATTTATATTCCCTGTGTCCCGGTTCCCCTGTCGTCATTTGTATCCCGGTCTGTATATTGAATTGGTCTTTTTTTTAGTTTTTAGTTTTTTACCTTTTGTTAAGTATTTTTTAGTTATACCTCTTGATTCTAATGATTGCCCTTGAGCTTTGTTGATGGTGATTGCTAATCGAACATTCCCTGTGTCCCCGTCGTCATTTATATATCCTCCTGTGCCCCCGGCGTCCCCGTTGTAGTTGTGTCCCTGTGTCCCGGTCGTCATTTATATTCCCTGGTCTGTATATACATTCGTTTTTGAATTGGTATAAGATGAAATAAATTTTTGTGTTTTTCCGCTTTTTTTCTTTTTAGTTTTTTTTGTAGTTTTTTACCTTTTTAGTTTTTTTTATTTTAATTTTTTTAGTTTTGTTTTTCTCCTTTATTTTTCAGTTTTTTTCCTTTTTTTATTTTTTCCTCGGCACACTTTCTTTTCTTACTTTCTCTATCAGCCGTAAGTTTTTTGGCATAGAATCTTTGAGCAGCTTCCTCGGCTGTTGCCATTGTAGGTTCTTCAGTCATTTTACAATTAAACATTTTTCCGTCCACGATCTTCTTACAATTAAAAATTTGTCTTTTAACGATTTTCTTAGACATGACGTCACTCGACACACAGACAACTTATTTTTATATATATAGATAGATAGATGGATAGATGTCCCGGTGTCCCGGTCGTCATTTGTGTCCCGATGTCCCGGTCTGTAATTTCGTCAGTCGACAAACATGACGTCAGTCGACACACAAACATGGTGTCACTCGACACACACATACAGACAACTTATTTTTATATATATAGATATATACATAAAACAGATAAATTAACTTCTAAGAAGCCAAAGAATTTTTATTAATTTTTTGAATAAACCGAATGAGCGGCATTTTTGAGCTGATTCGGGCAGCTTATTCCACAAAATATGTCTTGCAATTAAAGGATTAAAATCTGACCTTACACAAGGAGTAAAGGGGATTTGAATATGATTATTGGTTAGATCATAGATTGTTTGGTTAGGAATAAAATTATAATTATTCTGATCGGAGGTGAAAGATGGAGGAACATTTAGGGGATGGAGGAGGTTACCAAAACCTGAGAAAAAGTAAAACATGCACAAGAAGGAATATACAGTGACCCGAGATCAAGTAATGGGATAACTCTTGAACGATTAGTTTCCTTAATGAGGTTTCTAGCTTTATTGTAAACCATAAAAAGTAGTTTTAACAACGAAGGAAAGGTTGAAATCCATACTATTGGACAGTAAGAAACGTAAGATTTGATAAAGCAGTGAAAAAGTATTCCAAAATTGATCCAGGGAAATTATGTTTAAGTTTTCTTAAAATTCCGAGACTCCTGCATATCTTAATTTTAGTCAAATCAATGTGACGTTTGAAATACAAGTTCTCATCAACAAAAATTTCTCCAAGTGCCAAGCGTGCTGTCATCTGCAAAACAAACAAGAACATCAGAAGATGGTAAACTATAGTTGGTACTATGGGCAAGGGAAGGTTTAGGATAACAGAGTCTACAGCAATAAATAGGTTAAAAAAGATCATTTACATAAATTAAAAATAGCACTGGCCTTAAAACTGATTCCTGAGAGACACCAAAATTTACCTGTGAGGGTAAACGGAAAAGTGGATCGACAGAAATTAACCTATCATTCAAATAAGATTGAAACCAAGGAAATACATTACTCCTAATACCAAA
The DNA here is from genome assembly GCF_032884065.1 of Artemia franciscana. Taxonomy (NCBI): domain Eukaryota; kingdom Metazoa; phylum Arthropoda; class Branchiopoda; order Anostraca; family Artemiidae; genus Artemia; species Artemia franciscana. The sequence continues at coordinate 33,330,029 of NC_088880.1, read as the reverse complement.
ATGAAACATTTTCGCCAGAAGAATTTCATGGGTTAAGGAATCGAATTGAGGACATTGCGAATATCCAGGAATAAAGCGGTCGGAATTAATCCTGAATTTAACGAAGAGTGTATAAAATTCAAAAGGGTCATACGCGCATGCTCAGTGGAGTGCTTCATTCGGAAACCAAATTGAAAATCATGAAGAAACTTTTTAGATTTTAGAAAATTAAGAAGACAAGACAGTATAGCCTTTTCGAAGGTTTTACTAAATACAGTTGAATTGAAATTGCTGTGTAATATGCTGGATTATTTCTTGGTCCATTATTATACAGAACAATAATATGAGCTCGCTTGAGGGCATCTGGAAAAACAGCATACTTGAATGGTTGATTAATAAGTCTTGTTAGAGGCGCAACCATTGAAGGAAGAATAGATTAAACTACCTTAGTAGGAATAGAATCTGGCCTAGATGAGGACAAGTTCAAGCCACTAACAATTTTAGTAATTGCACTTACTGTTACTGGCTCTAGAAACATAGACTGAACACAATACGGCCCGAGATAAAATCTGAAGTCCGGCTTAGGCCAAGATAAAGTAGCGTTTAAAGTAATATTCTTACCAATACTAGCGAAGAATGAAGTAAATGCTTCTTGGACATTAAGCTCACCCTCTACAGCTTTTTCACCAATGACCAGACTCATAGGCACAGAACTAGATTGAGAACCGGGATTAAGCACGGAATTTATTACCTTCCAAGTCTTACGAATATTATTGTCACACGCAGCAAAATTATTTCGATAAAAGAGAGATTTGGCTTTCCTACACAAGGAATTATTTATATTCCGATAAATCTTGAATTGACAAAGACGAATAGAACTCGCTCATAGTGTAGCGCATTTATAAGATCTCCAGAGATTATTTTTCCTTCTCTATCTTTTGAGAAGTACGGTTGCCTTCCATGGGTTTAGATGAACAATCCTTTTAGACCTGCGATTAGAAGGTGGTACTTTACAAAAAGTAAGAACAGTTTCTTTTATAGTTCCATGAAAGGACTCAAATAAACAAGAAAAATCCCTATCATTATCAGACAAGCTCCACAAGATTTCCGCCAATTTAGACCAAAGAAGAGATAACACACACTCACCAAACCTAATAGAATAGGAATCAAACACTTGAGCCCGGTTATTCTTTCCCTGATTAGAGCTGAACCGAGAATGTATTGGAAAATGATCGGAGATACCAGTAGTTAAAATTGAGTTTTCCTTCAAGCTAAGGATAGAGAAGATATTGTCAATCAAAGAAGCTGTAACATTGGTTACTCGTGTGGGGATGGATGAAGTTGGTAGAGTTCCTGCGGCAAGCATAGTTGAAAAGAAATCAACTGAAGCGGAAGAATTTGAATCCATCGAATTTATATTAAAGTCACCCATTATGATTAACTGACACAGACGTTTCAATATTATTTCAAGTATTTCCTCAAGATTCCGAAGAAACAACGAAACTGTACCGCTAGGAGAACGATAAATATTGCCGATGATTAGATCAATGTCATTAACTATAATTTCTATAAATTGTGACTCAAGGATACCTTCAATATTCCTTGATAAGTCAATCCGCAAGTGGTAATGCAAATTACAAGATATTTACATGGCAAGACCTCCTTTAGCCATCTTGCAGAGGTTTATATGTTCCATTTTGTTGCCATGGATATCCAATAGCGTTTCATTGCCAGAATCCAAAAATGTCTCGCATAAACCAACAACATCAGGCTGTCCATCCGAAACAATTAGTCTTAAATTATCTATTGACGAGGAGAGACCCTGAATGTTAAGCTGAAGTGCAGTCAGAGAATAATTTCCTTTGGTAACCTCCTCTCCCCCCCAAATCCGAAACATATTTATTTCATTTAATCCGAAAAACATATTAACTATTACTATTACTATTAGGGTTTATATTAATCAGATTTTGATTAGCCTGGCCCAGAGAATTATTCACAATACTAATTACACAAAAAGCATTATTTGCAAGCTCGCGAAGAGGTCTCTTACGACTTGAAATATTGACAAAAGCGGGTTTTACTTGAAGTCCATTTAAATCACCTGATCAACAAAAAAGAAATCTTTTCCTAAGCCGTTACAAAAGAAAAACCTGTCAAAGAATTACAAATACATAAATAATTGATAGCACAGCAGGTATTATCGGGATGAGCATGGAAAAGAAGAAAAATAAATAAAGAACAAAAAATGACGGTTAATGCTCATGCAACACAATCATTTGTTTTCATAATCAAATCAAATAATTACAAATGCATAGCTTACCATTTTCTTTCAGTTCAAGAGTTAGTATAATTTTCTGCTGGCAACACGAGACCAAGTTTGAAAATCATATTTTTGTCTTAATGTGTCAGTTCAAGGAGAAGCAGGAAAACAATAGACGCGATTCACGTCAACTTTCATGTCCCAATTGAATCTCCGGCGTTGTCTTCAATGAAAAAGAAAGGACGTCTGAGTGATGATCAATGAATTTTTTCTTTCGCTCCTCATTCATTCTTTTTCTTTTTTGAAAAAGATTAGATAGGTTTAAAGGAATTTTGCGGTGAAAATGAAATAACTCATTTTGGACTTTTTACTCTCATAAGTTTTCATCTGAATGGTACTGTCCTTAGTGATTGCTAAGAAAAAATATCCTTTGCTTTCTTTTTTCTATAAAAAGGATTTTAGATGGTAGAAGTGGATTCGGCATAAGATAATATAGTTATTTTGATGATTTACTCACGTGTTCAAGTACATAGCATTGACATAAACCAGTAATCCTATATCCACCGCAAGGTTTCATGACGTCGAATGCTGGACAAAAAAAAAAATAAACTAAATAAGTAAATGAAAATAACAGGTAGCCGCAGTTGAGTTGAAGCAGTTGATGCCGTGTGAGTCTTTTACTACGGTTATTACCAGATGGAGCAAACGAAACCTAAAATCAATGAATTTTCCAAACCAATTTCCTTTTTGTCTTTGTTATCTATTAAAAAAAAAAACAAGTTTTTCTTAACTGCAAGTAAGGAGCGACATTAAAACTTAAAACGAACAGAAATTATTGCGTATATCCAAGGGGTTATCCTCTCCTCAACACCCCGCTCTTTACGGTAAAGTTTGACTCTTTGTCACAATTCTACTTTTTAAAACAACATAAACGGTTTAGCATAAAGAGTGAGGTGTTAAGGAGGGGACAACCCCTTTCATATACGAAATAATTTCTGTTCATTTTAAGTTTTAACGTTGCTCCTTGTTTACAGTTAAAAAAAACTTGATTTTATCATTTAATTTCTGGATTTTCTTGAATTAATACATGTTTTGACTTTGGCTCACCACACATGAATAAATAAAACGAAATTTAAATTTCGTCAATACCTCGCTTTTTACACTAAAGCTTGAATTTTGTTCCAAATCTATAAGAATGACCCGTGAATCACCAACCTCGTAGAATAAATTGTAGCAATTAATAAAAATTCTTTAGCGCAAAGAGCAAGGTATTGTGGAGGGGACAAACCCCGTTATATGTGTAATACTTTACGCTCGTTTTTAATTTTAATGCTGCTCATCACTTCCAGTTGAAAAAAAATAAGTATTTATTTTCTCATTGTTTTTTTTTTAAATAATGCTAGAAAATCCTGCACCTCCTTCATGGAAATTCTCTTCCCTCATGATAAATTCCTCAATGGAAAGATACTCCCACGTAACCTCCCTATCCCTGACCTACCCCCCCAACGCGAAAAAGCCCTCCTGAAAACGTCTGCACACTTCATAATAAAGATTCCTATATGTAGATTAAATATAAAAAAAAAACAAGTTTTTTTTTAGCTGAAAGTTAGGAGCGACATTAAAACTTAAAACGAACAGAAATTACTTCGTATATGAAAGGGGCTGCCTCCTCATCAACGCCCCGCTCTTTACGCTAAAGTTTGACTCTTTCTCTTAACTCTACTTTTTATAACTCTACTATTTACCATCAACTCAAACTTCTTCTACGACTTTATTCTATTGCTTTCATTACAAGCAACCAATTCCTATGGTGTTTATCAGCTTCAGAACATAGTTTTCTATACTTTCTAATTGAAAAAATCAATTTTTAAGAATCCACTTTGATCTTGCTCAGCGTATTGATTTGATACGATTTAATCATCAAAATTATTTGAGAAGTTGAAATTAAAGAACTTGTACAATACTTCGTTATAATTCGAAATTTGTTAGATTTTAGCCAATTTCGCATATAGCTGCGATATTTGTATATCTAGCCGAGAAGTCGTGTTTGCATGCCAATGATCGTTTATGTGGGAATCCAAAGTAATGCATTCACACAGAATGGCTTAGCTCATGTCACTTGTCGCAAATCTGCATAAAAACAGAATCTGCATTATTTCCACGTCAGATTGTCCGAAGGTATAATTCAGGAGTCAATTGAAGTTCCAAAACACCAGATAATTTCCTTGAAACGCATTAAATAACCTGTTGTTTTCATCGGAAGACGATTTCGTAATTTTTTCTTGAAATAACGGAGTAGCATAAACTGCTTCTCTTCAGCTACCGTCGAGTGTGGTAGATCACACAACGTTAGCACAACATCAAAAATAAATGTGCATTTTTCTAAGCCCTTGGCACTCGTACTTTTTCTTAAATCAGCCCAAAAAATGAAGATTCACTTCAGCAGTAGCTACGCAGAATCTCCAAGCAGGTGGGAAAACCAATTGTCCAGAAAAAAAATGCGTGGAAATTTCTGTTCTCTTGTTTCAATGTTGCTCCTCACTTTCAGTTTACAAAAATGATTTTTTTGAAATTTTTTCACTGAAAGCCTGAAATAATTATTAGGAGAAATATTGACAAGTTTCTGATTTGAATAGCCATTAGCATATTTTCTTTATCCTAAGACAGAGTAATTCCAAATCAGGGTTTTTGGTCAATGTTGATATTACCTGAACAATGGTTTTGGGTCATGAAACTATTGTTAATAGATGTATTTTGACTTTTTGAACATCTTTTTTCTCTTGCAAAACTACCGCAAACTCACCGTTATTACATATTTGAACATTAGGAGGGGAGAGGGGGGTAAAGCATAGCATATATTAAATACAGCAATGGTTAGTTTACGTATTTATGATATGCTATGCTTTACCCCCACCCCACCCCTAATATTCAAATATATAGCCCAAATTTGTTTCTAACTATTACAGATTCGCGATTTCAAATATCCGATCAACAAATACGGAAATAATTGCAATTCTATATTATAAATACAAGAACATTTGGGCCGGAAAATTCCACAACGGTGAGTTTGAGGTAGTTTTGCAAGAGAGAAAATATGTTAAAAAGTCAAAACGCATCTATTAACAATAGTTTCATGACCCAAAACAATTGTTCAGGTAATATCAACATTGACCGGGTTTTTTCTATGTTCATTCCTGTGATAGAAGTCTGTCTACTTTATTCAAAATTTAGAAAGAATACTCTTTCATTGCTAATTTAGTATTCGCATTTAAATCTTACCAAATCTTAGATCCAATCAGGACAAAACAAAATCAACTAATGAAGTCGACATTGAGAAGAATTACCTATCTGCGAGTTACATTATCAGATTAGCAAGCTGAGCCCCAAAATCACAATTATGATCTTCTGAGACACCAACTTTTCGAAAATTGTTCGAATTCTAACCTATCTCTTCGGATTGACTTAATGGAAGTCAAGATTAAATTTAGCATTTATCTTGTGTAAAATTTTACTTTGGTTTTTCCGTATTGTATTTTTTAAACTGAATTCAATAATTTGAAATTTGGATTGAATATTGTGTACATTTAATAATATATGCAAAATATTTCTCATAATATGTTTTTCCAAGATATTCCCTTAAAACAGATTAAAAACTAAATCAAAAGCATATAGTCGAAAAATTAAAGCTGAAACAAGAACTTGATACGCATGCAAATATTCTGTTCAATCATAGGAGAGCGATCTCCATTTTTCCCTGTTACCGGAAGACAAAATAAAAGCTTGCTTCACAATAGTTCTGCATAATTTCACTGGTTTAAGTGTGTTGCGTATTTATGTAAGTTAACATTTTTAATCCTAAAGTTAGCAAAACAGTTTTCAGTTATCGCCCGAGCTTCATATGCTCGTATATTTCTGATAGGAGATGTTCATACCATAGTCAGTGGGATCCGTTGGAAGGAGGAGGGATCAATTTAGAATAGTAGCGTTTGATTTTTTTTTGTTTTTTAATTCAGTTTTTGATATTTTTATAACAAAGTGACTTAGAGTTTTATTTCTTTACGACGACTCCATGGCCCTATTTCTTTTCTGTTAATCACGCAATATACTATTTAGTACTTTTAATTCGATGACTTATTCTTTCACTTTTTGTTCGGAAACTTGGCACTGTTAAAGAGTTGATGGACACAAACAATATATAATTAACCCCTATTCAAGGATAGCCAATAATTTTTGTCTTAATAACCTTTCGAAAAAATAATTCCAAAACAATACGCCATGTACGTGTCTATATAGTGACAAATACATGTTGTTTAACATGCTGTTTAAAATACAACTTTAAAAAATCAATGTTATTCCTATGACGTCATTTATTTATCTTATCTAGGGACTAATTAATAATATATACTTTCATGTATGAAAGGGGAGGGAGATAGAAATGAAAACTAAACAAGAAATTTTCAAAGACGATCATGTGAACAAAAATTCTAAATTAGTTGAAATCTTAATAGATTCATCGTAAAAGCTGTTTTTTCCCTAGAGAACCTTCACTAGCTCATTTAAAGATCTTAACTGTTAACCGCAATTTATCCCCTGGTCAATTTTGACCTTTGAGCATGCAATTTTTTTCTAAATTAGCAAATTAATTAATTTAAACCTAAAATTAATCGGAAATAAATATTAATTATCGAAATAAACATCAAAGGTCAACGCTTTTAAAGTCAACGCTGTATTTATCATCCATCTTGTGTAAAATCCCACTGTGGTTTTACCGTGTTTTTATGGTGCTTTTTATTAACTCATCGTTAGTCGTCTGTATTAATCGTCTGTCGGTCGGTCTCTCTGTCTTTCCCGGTGTTGCTACTTAAGGTACTTCCAGGTAAGCTAGTTCGATGAAATTTGGCGGGCGTATCAGGGACCGGACCAGATTATATTAGAAATAGTCATTTTCCCGATTTGACCATCTGGGGGGGGGGCAGTTAATGCGGAAAAAATAGAAAAATGAAGCATTTTTAACTTACAAACAGGGGATGAGATATTAATGAAATTTAATGTTTGGAAGGATATCGTGCCTCAAAGCTCTTATTTTAAATCCCTGCGAGATCAGGTGACATTGGGGTGATTTGGAGGGAGAGCCTAAAATCTTGGAAAACGCTTTGAGTGGAGAGATCGGGATGAAACTTGGTGGTAAATATAATCACAAGTTCTATAAACGTGATTGACATAACCGGAACAGATCTGTTCTGTTTGGGGAAGCTGGTTGGGGAGGAGCATTAATTCTGAAAACTTAGAAAAAATGAGGTATTTTTAACTTACGAAGGAGCAATCAGATTTTAATGAAATTTGAAGTTTGGAAGGATATCCTGTCTCAGAGATCTTATTTTAAATTCCAACGGGATCAGGTGACATTGAGGGGGAGCCTAAAATCTTGGAAAACGCTTAGAGTGGAGGGATCGGGATGAAACTTGGTAGTAAAAATAATCATAAGTCCTAGATACGGGATTGACATACTGGAACGGATCTGCTCTTTTCGGTGGAGTTGGGAGGAGGAGGGTTAATTCTTCAAAATTAAAAAATGATGTATTTTTAACTTACGAAGGAGTGATCGAATCTTATTGAAATTTGATGTTTGGAAGGATATCATGTCTCAGAGCTCTTATTTTAAATCCCGATCGGATCCGGTAAAGAGACAGTTGGGGGGCGGAACCTAAAATCTTGGAAAACGCTTAGAGTATAGGGATAGGGATGAAACTTGGTGGTAAAAATAAGCACAAGTCCTAGATACGGGATTCACATAATTGGTACAGATCCGTTCTCTTTGGGGGAGCTGGGGGTTGTTAATTTGGAAAAATTAGAAAAATAGAAGTATTTTTAACTTAAGAACAAACGATCGGATCTTAATGAAATTTGACAATTAGAAGGAACGCATGTCTCAGAGCTCTTCTGTCAAATCCCAACCAGATCTGTTCAAATTGGGTGAGTTACAGGTGGAAACTGGAAATCTTGGAAAATGCTTATAAATGTCGTAGACACGTAATTGACGTAACCAGACTGGATCCGCTCTCTTTGGGGCAATTAGATGGTGGGGTTAAGTGCTTTCGGAAGTCTATTGTTTCTGGACGTGCTAGGACGATGAGAATTTGTAGGCGTGTCAGGGAGCTGCACTAATTGACGCGATAAAGTTGTTTTCGACCATCTGGGGGGCTGAAGGGAGACAAAAAATTTGAAAAATTGAAGCATTTTTAACTTGCGAGTGGGCGATCGGATCTTAAGGAATTTTGATATTTAGAAGGACCTCGTGACTCAGAGCTCTTATTTTAATCTTCGATCGGCATTAAGCCTCTGATTTTCCCTTTAAAGCAATCTATTGATTTCTTAGAATTTTGCTAGAGCTCATACCATACAAGTTCTTGGCTCTTCTTGACCTCGTCACAAGTGCCATATAAGTGCCTCTTGTTAAAACTCAAATAGAAAAGTGAAATTGTACAATTTACAGACTCGCAATCCAGGACTCACAATCCGGAAATATCCAAAATCAAATCCATAATCTAATTTTAAGACAAAGTTTTCAAAATTAAAATGTAGATTATGAACTAATGATCATGATTGTCAAAAAAGCATTGTTTTGACGATCTAGATTGTCAGCAAGATTGTATGTTTACAATCAAGATGCTGAATTTATAATCCTATTTGTCGGTGGAAAAGTTCTTCCAAAAACCGAACACGACGACTAATGTACCAGGTAGGTTGAAGGTCAACGACTTCACAGCTTGACGTTAAAAACTTCCTGGAGCAATGTCCTGGTTACTTTTGTTCAGCATTGGATAACTGAGATCAGTGCGCATCAGAACCCTGAATTTTGTAAAAACATGGTCACTCTGATGAAATTATGGTGAAATATTGATAAATTCCCGTAAAGTGTGATAACAATTTGGCGAAATTCTGAAGCTACCACCTCCCAAATTTGGAAGGTGGGGAAAAGATACTTCATGAACATTTAATTATCAAGCATTGCTCATATAAACCTGTAGATCACTCATGACTTGAAGAAAAGTGTGCTTGTTACATAAGCAGCGCAATAGCACTGCCCATGGGATCTATGCATTATTTATTTAGTTTTCTTTTCCCCGAGGTCCCTCAAATAGAACGAGTTGTCATAGAACCTTTGGAGGGGGCTCATTCGACTGTAAATTAGAGGTTCTAGTGCTCTTTTCTTTTTAGAATCAAAAATTTTGAAGGGAAAGCGGAACTCCAGGCCCCTTGATCCCCCACAAACTTTCAGAAAAAGTTTAGGATGGCTGGGCCAGAAAAAAAATTTGTGGCAGGCGAAAATTCTTCAGCATAGTTGAAAGGTCCAGTTCTATGCTTGTTAGGTGACAGCCCTGACAGCTCTTTGGGTAAGGGCTGGAAGCTATTTAATTTGCCCATTACTTAAATATAGTGTTTGCTATAGGAAATATAGCATTTTGACCCATGCTGTCAAAATTTTTAAGGGTATTGAGGTGAACCTTCCAGGGAGTGTTGAGGGGAGTTTTGAAGAAAAAAATAAATAAAAAGTAATAATAAACACTCGATGTGGATGCAGATTGCACAAAGGACGTATCTCAGGAATGGCTTATAGTATTAAGTCGGAACTTTCAGGAAATTATGAAGGAGATGATTAATTGACCAAAAGGCAACATGCATGCGCTACAACTACAACTATTACTGCTACTTTTACTACTATTGCTGCTATTGCTACCACAACTACTACTTCTACCTTGACTATCACTAAGGCTATGAATATTAAGGTTAAAATGCAGAGAATATTGAGGTGGAAGTTGAACTAAGTCAAAACATACTATATTCATACAGGTTGTAAAAAGGGCGTATAGGCAATATTTTAGGAACGACTTAGAGTGAGAAGTTAAAACTTACAGGGCATGACGAGGGGGCTGCTGATTTTGTTCAGTTCAGCAGCTATTTCTCTAGGAATATTAGGTATGTCAAACCCTCACAATCATGGTATTGGCCCATTATGCTTATAAACAAAATGTTCCATTAAAACTAAATCAAAAGGCACTGTGTGTATGATTGCCGATAAGAAACCTCAGCAATATATCGAGAACGATAATATTTATATAAACAATAATAGTTAATTAAATTAAACTATTCGTGTCAGGATTGAAAATTGTTGAAAATGTTTCACCAACATTCAAATAGCAAGGCAAACTATGGATTATTATACCAAAATTACCGAAAAAGATATGAAATATTATTTTTCCATGAAAAAGAGTATACCAGAAAAAAAAACAGAAATTAATTTAAATAACTTCTTCCACAAAACAAGTTTTTCAAAGAGAAGTAACGAGTCCAGAAAGTCAAAAACGAGCAAAAGTAAAGTCAAATAACCTTCTAAGTGTAAAACTACCGCAAATCACCATCAACAAATAAATGAAGCTCAAAACGAACAGAAATTACAATAAATAACGAAGTCAAACTCAAAACGAGCAAAAATTAACATCTGCAGGGCTGACAATCTCCATGCCTTCTCAAAAATATAATATAATTTGCACTTAATAGAAAAAATGTATTTAAAATGTTTTCCCTTTCTTACTTTAATAATTACAAAATTATTAAAACTTTAACGAATAAATATGAGTATGTGTATATTAAACCGACAATCCGCGGTCGTTTTTGTTTCAGCAAATGTTGAGTGGGACGTTGTAAGCCGACTTTACCTTTTGTAGGCTTATATGCTAATCCAAGTTATTCTAAACCCGAGTTCATGTAAGTCAAAGTTCAAGTGAGTTAGTGAGGAATTTAAATTCACCTTCTAGTTTTTAGTAGTCTGACACGATGGTCAATAAGCATCAGTTATATTATCTTAGCTCACTTTTTGTTTCTCCACTAAGCTGGTTAAGTTGGGGACGGAAATTTTAAGCAGGCTTTTAGTATATCTTGAGGGGTGGTATGCACATAGTTTCCTTTGATTTAGTTCCAAATCTATCTAAACATTTTCTGAAAGTTTCACCTTAATACCCTTAACCTCAGTGGTAACAGAAGTCGCAGTGTTTGTAGTAGTAGAACTAGTAGCAAAATGCATATAGTTCGAACGACTGAGGGGATTTTTCAAAATATCGATATGAAAAGATTAATAATGCAAAGACGCAAAAAAAAGTATGGGTAAAAACTTTATGCTATGGCAGCAGCCTGTTTTCACAAAGATTTTGTAAATAGGCTATTGTTTTGTATATTTCTTGTAATTATTTATCTTTTTCATTTTTATTTAACATAGCAAAAGACTAGAAATCTAGCTTGATTTTTCTGGTCTTTGGTGGTTTTAATAGCTGCTGATGGCCATAAGGGGTATCCCTGAAATGAAGTTAGGAGAAGATTGAACCGTTTGTATTTTGCCAATTTACGATCTCCAGTCACAATGGGGAGGGGACACTACAGGTAACAAATTTCAACAACAAGATGTTCCAATTTGCCACCCCCAAAAGCACCCAGGTTTGTAATATGTTTTCGGTTATTCACACGAGTTCATCAAATTTTCAGCAAGGACTATATCTGATTCAATTGAAAACATGTTTAGCTCTTCACTCTTTGAACTGACAGTGAACTGACAGATGAGAAATTTTTTTTTAAGGAAACTAGAGACGAAAATTTCACATTTTTGATATTGAGGGCAGAAAAATCCACAGTAAACTTTTCTTATATCTTGAAGTCGGTGGCCTCATGTTCATCTAATAAGCTCAACCTTATATGGTTACTTTTCCCATTTTCGAAAATCGGGCATGTTTTCTCTGGTTTCTAACTGTTCATACAATTATTGGCCTTAATAAATTTTTCATCTCTAATTTTGCACTGTAAAAATTAGAGAAAAATAAATACCACTATTTCTGTTTCATAGATGCTTTGAAATTCCTGGGTAAGTAAAACTATTTGTATTCCAATAGGAAGAGAACAATCACCCTGCATCACTCTTAGTTGGGCTTAGACCCCAAGTGAAGAGATTTGTGATAAATTCCTACCTCCTTGTTTCCAACTCCTATTTATTTTTATCTGAAGGCTCATGAAGAATTAAAGGATTTAGGTATTCAAATAAAGCCTTTGAGCAGAATTGCCACCTCTCCAGGAGAGCCCTGAGGAAAAAAACACACACACAAATAAACACGCATCCGTGATCTGTCTTCTGGCAAAAAATACAAAATTCCGCATTTTTGTAGATTGGAGCTTAAAACTTCTACAGTAGGGTTCTCTGAAATGCTGAATCTGGTGGTACTATTTCAAACAGTTCGTGGTAAACGAACTGTGGTAAGGAGCGACCCGGCTCAATAGTAAACAAAACTCTAAAAAATGGAATTTTGATACCAATAGTTACATCAAAAGAATCATATTTTAATGCCAAATTCAAATATATAAGTTTCATCAAAATTAGTTCCACACATCAAAAGGTACGAGCCTGAGAAAATTTGCCTCATTTTCGAAAATAGGGGGAAACACCCACTAAAGCTCATAGAATCTTAACGAAAATCACACCATCTGATTTAGCGTATTAGAAAACCTTATCGTAGAAGTTTAAAGCTCCTATCTATAAAAATGTGGAATTTCACATTTTTTGCCAGAATGTAGATCACGGATGCATGTTTATTTATTTGTTTTTTTTTTGTTGTTTTTTCCCCAGGGGTGATCGTATCGACCCAGTGGTCCTAGAATCTTGCGAGAGGGCTTATTCTAACGGAAATGAAAAGTTCTTGTGCCCTTTTTAAGTGACCAAAAAATTGGAAGGCACCTAAACCCCCTCCCACGCCAATTATTTTCCCAAAGTCGCCGAATCAAAATACTGAGATAGCCATTTTATTCACCGTTGTCGAAAAACCTAATAACTATGTCTTTGGGGACAACTAACTCCCCCACAGTTCCCGTGGGAGGGGCTACAAATTACAAACTTTGACCAGTGCTTACATATAGTAATGGTTATCTGGAAGTGTACAGACGTTTTCACGGGGATTTTTAAGTTGGGGGGGATTGAGAAGAGGGGATATGTTGGGAAAACTTTCCTTGGAAGAATTTGTCGTGGGGGAAGACAATTTTTATGAAGGGAGCGCAAGATTTTCTAGCATTATTTAAAAAAAAATGAAAAAATAAATATGAAACAGTTTTTTCAACTGAAAGTACGGAGAAGCATTAAAACTTAAAACGAACAGAAATTATTACGCATATGATGGGCTCACCTCCTCCTAATACCCCGCTCTTTACGCTAAAGTATTTTTAGTAATTTCAACTATTTATTCTACGGCTTTTGTGATTCAGGGGTGATTCTTAAGGAATTGGAACAAAATTTAAACTTTAGTGTAAAGAGCGAGGTGCTGACGAGGGGGTGAACCCCCTCATGTACGTAATAAAAATATGAGAATACAAAATTTCGTTACGTAAGCTAATTTGTAAGTTACGTATGCTTTTACTAATAAAAACATTCGTAAAAAATTAAAAGTTCTAGTTGCCTTTTTAAGTAACCAAGAAATCGGAGGGCAACTAGGCCTCCTCCCCCGTTCTTTTTTCTCAAAATCATTTGATCAAAACTCTGAGAAAGCCATTTAGCCAAAAAAAATAAATATGCAAGTTTTGTTTTAATTATTCATCTGCGGAGAGCCAAAATCAAAATATGTATTGATTTAAAAACGTTCAGAAATTAAATAAAAAAAACAAGTTTTTTAACTGAAAGTAAGGAGCGACATTAAAACTTAAAACGAAAAGAAATTATTTCGTATATGAAAGGGGTGCTTCCTCCTCAACGCCCCGCTCTTAATGCTAAAGTTTTTTACTGTTTTAAAAAGTAGTGCTGAAAGAGTCAAACTATATAATACAGTATATATGCTATATATAATACAGTATATATACTATATAATCTAGTATAATACGTTCATACAGACTGACTTAGCTTATGTCACTTGTCACAAATCTGCATAAAAACAGAATCTGCATTATTTGCATTTCGGATTGTCCGAAGGTATAATTTAGGAGTCAATTGACGTTCCAAAACACCAGATAATTTCCTTGAAACACATTAAACAAATAGTTGTTTGCATCGGAAGACGATTTCGTAATTTTGTCTTGAAATTACGGTGTAGCATAAACTGCTTCTCTGCAGCTACCGTCGAGTGTGGTATATCACACAACGTCAGCACAACATGAAAAATAACTGTGCATTTTTCTAAGCCCTTGGCACTCGTACTTTTTCTTATATCAGCCCAAAAAACTGAAAGATTCACTTCAGCAGTGGCTACGCAGAATCCCCAAGCAGGTGGGCAAACCAACTGTCCAGAAACAGAATGCTATTGTGCTCTCCACCAAAGACAGTTTTTAGATACAAAAGCGACAGTGCTTTCAGTGTGTCGTCTTCGTCGTCGACCCTACTCCTGATTTTGATTCATACTGTTTAACCATGTACACTAAACAGTCCTCCCTAAATCTTGGAAGCTCTATAGGACCCAGCTCACTGCTATACTTTCCCAGGTGCACCATAATGTTTTGTCCAAGACTTAACTCTTCCATAGGGGAAAAATTTTCTTTCGTGAGCTCCATTGAAGATGGGCTCTGCCTGTCGATCAAAGAAGCTTTGATGAAAAGTCTAAGTATTGATTTTGAAAGTAAAGTTTACAGTAATTTCTAAGAGGCACATGAATCTGCGTGTCAGAAGACTAGCACTCAGAATTGGTGCTGTTGATTTTCTGTAGCATTAATTTTTTTTCTTTTTTTTTGTCAGAGAGCCAATGGTCATATAAGATCGGGAGAGGGCTTACTCGAACAGAAATTACAGGTCTAGATCCCCAGTTTTGTGACCAAAACCATCAGAGGGCAACTATATTCCCCCTCCCTTCCACACTCCTTTGTTTCCAATGTCACCCGATCAAAATTTTGAAATATCTATGTTGATCAGCATAGTTGAAGGGTCAAGCAATCATGACACTAGGAATGACCCTACCTTGAAATTCCCTGGGTAAGGGTCGTAAAATTTGAAAATTTTCCAGTGTTTTCCTATAGTATTTATTATGGGGAAGTAAACATATGTTTTCAGGGGCGGGTGATTTTTCTGTGGGGAACATTTTTCGAGGGAGGGGCTTTTCCAAGGGGAGAATTTTTCGTTGGAAGAGAAGTTTCCAGGGATGAACTTTCAAAGTGAAACTATACACGGGGAAAATCACCAGAATTCTCATACAAAGTTCATTTTATTTTGCCCACTTTATCTTTGAAAATTCAATTTTACATTTAAAGATATTCCAGGAAAATAGCTCAGGTAAAATTTTCAAAGGAATTGAAGTTATCAGCTGGATATTACCATGGTGGGTTGGGGATATATTCTTAAGGAGAGACTCCCCATGCGGGAATTCCAAACAGGATAAACTTACCATTGAGACAATGTGAGAGGAAAATTACCAAGAAAAACTTATTGCGGAGGGAGGATTTCTGGCATGATTTGAAAAACTAGAAATTGAAAGAAAAAAGAAGTCTTTTTTCAAACGAAAGTAGGCTCAAAACAACTTTCTTGGCGGAATTGTCCACACAAAATTTTCATAGGAAATATTCATCGGGGATAGAATTGCCTGGGGGAGGGGGGTTCTTACGCGGGAGAAACTTTTCAAGGAGATATTATCTTGGGCGGTGGATTTATCCATGGAGAGAAAAGATGGATTTCCCCACATTATTTGAAACACGATCAAAAATTGAATAAGAAAAACCAATTTTTCAACTAAAAGTAATTAGCAACATTACAACGAACAGAAATTATCTGAGGTGAGAGGCTGGATCCACCTCCTTAACAGTTCGGTCTTAAGGCTAATTGTCAATATTATTTAAAAGTAACTCCTTAAAGACACGAGCCATTCAATTAGTCAGAAGATTTTAGGAATAAAAAGAAAACTTTGACGCAAAGAGAGAAGTATTAAGGAGGGTTTACCCCTCTTGTATGCGTGGAAATTTCTGTTCTCTTGTTTCAATGTTGCTCCTCACTTTCAGTTGACAAAAATGATTTTTTTTTTATTTAATCACTGAAAGCCTGAAATAATTTTTAGGAGAAATATTGACAAGTTTCTGATTTGAATAGCCAATAGCATAGTTTTTTTATCCTAAGACAGAGTAATTCCAAATCAGGGTTTTTGGTCAATGTTGATATTACCTGAACAATTGTTTTGGGTCATGAAACTGTTCTTAATAGATGCATTTTGACTTTTTGAACATCTTTTCTCTGTTGCAAAACTACCGCAAACTCACCGACCGTCATTATATATTTGCACATTAGGCGGGGGGGGGGGGTAAAGCATAGCATATATTAAATACAGCAATGGTTAGTTTACATATTTAATATACGCTATGCTTTACCTAATGTTCAAATATATAGCCCAAATTTGTTTCTAAACTATTACAGATTCGCGATTTCAAATATCCGATCAACAAAAACGGAACGTTTTGGCTGAAAAAAACAATCTTCGGTAATATGTCATCTTTCAGCCGCAGATGATGCCCTAGCACAATGTGCGCAAGCTGTATCCTCTGAAGACGTCAGATGGCGTTTCAACAGCCTAAACCAACCCCTAGGACACTAACTTCTAATCTCTATCGAGCTTGGTTGTGATCTGATAGATACTTCTAGTATGTGTGATTTTTTTTTTGAATTAAATTAAATTATTGAAAACAAATCGAGAAATATATCAATGAATACCAAGATCCACTTTATAAATAATACTTCAACATAGTCTCCTCTGTAAGGCTCTACGGCCCGGAAAAAAAGGGAAGAAACAAAACTGAAAAAATAAACAAATACATTCATATTTTTTTAACAATAAACTCATATCACCAAACTCTACCCCCCCCCCACCCCCACAAAAAGAGAAAAAAAATGTAATGAAAGACTTCCAGGAGAGACCTTTGCCTTTGTGCCATTTAAATGTAGGATAGTATTTGGTCTGATCCTCATCCATAGATATAAAATTTGTATGCATATTCATTCCTGAAAATTTGACAGCGATCAATTTTTTTTTCTTGGAATTTGCGATGTCTAGATTGATCTGTCCAAAATGGTGTCCTCAAAATTGAAAAGATATCCACAACTTTTTGATATCAGAGATCTATGATTTATTTCCATGTTTTTACGAACCCAACATTAATTCGTCCCTAAGAAGTTTACCTTTTGTTTTTTCTAAGTAGTAAGAAAGATAATATTATTCCTATTAATTTTGAATATTAGAGGAAATTTTTAAAATCAAGAGAAACTTAATTACTAATTTTAGAATCATAATACTATAAAAGTTTTGAATTTCAATCTCTTACTATATTACTGAGCTAAAAAATGCTGCCCCTTTCCCAAAAATTAACAAGAGATGTTGTTGTTATGAAAAATATTTTTCAAATCAGTCATAAAAAAATCTACCCAAATAAGAGGGGACTGGCGTCCCTCAAGCTACTTTTCAACATTCCGCTCAACATGTCCTGAAAGTTTCGACTCAATGCTCTCAGCCGTTCTTAAAATATTGCAGATCTTCCTTTTCGATAAACTACATGTACATAGTACCTTTTAATTTAATAATATACTCATCCTCCTTTTAATTAATAAAATATACTCCTCAACATTCTTCGAAGTTTCGTCTTTATGCCCTTAGTCTTTTCGGATGTACCCAGAATCAAATATTTTCCTCTTTCCAAATGATAAACCTTGCATGCAAACAATAGGTAGATTGCATAATTTAAAATGCTTGCCCAGGGGCTCCCTGGAAGTATAGCTATTAGAACATTAGACTAGTTTGAAAATAATGATAACTCCAAAATTTCGATCAGTGTTGAGAAGAGGAGACACCTAAAAAGAGCAAGGTGGGGGAGAGGATTGATCGCCCTAAAATCTTTAAAATTTCAACTTGATACCCTCAGTCACTGTTTAGATATTGCTGATATTCTCGTTTCCCAATTAGCAAGCACTAAAATATTTTAGTTGTGTTCGACATCTCTCTCAACCTTTCCTTTAATTTTCACTTTAATACCATTAACCATTTGGAGACAGAGAATCAAAAATGCCTTATTTTCCAATTAAAATCCTTATATATTAACTGGGACAAATTGTATCCTTTATAGCTATTGCCGGGAGGTTGGGGAGTTTCAACCCCAGATATATACGTATTTCGCCTTTGAACTATTTAAAAGAAAATGGCCCTCTCAGAATTTTGATTGGAAGCAATTGGGGGGAATGGATGCAGGGGGCCAGTTACCCTCCAATCACCCATGACTCTTGCAATGGGAACTAGGATTTTCGATTTCAAATTGAATGAGCCCAAGGGGCTATGGGGGTTTTGTTATTCCTGGAAGCATAGTTGTTTGATCTTTGGATCTTCAACAAAATAGTTGTCTTAACAATTTTATCAAGTAAATTTAGGGAAAAGAGAGCGCGGATGGGGGGTAGTTGTTTAAAAAGGGCACTTTACTACCGATTTCCAATCGAATGACCCCTCTCTAAAGTTTATACGACCACCTCTTCCATATGAAGTGCCTCTGGGAAAAACTGAATAAAAATAAAACACAGATACCTTGTTGCTCCTCACTATAGGCAATGCTTGATAGCAGGACACTACCGTTTGTTGATGCCAATTTTGAAAGCAAGCACGCTTAAGATGTCGCAAGGGAAATTAAATCATCTTAAACCTATGCTTGAATAAATATTATGAACAACTCTAAAATAGAAAACTGATGGTACCCACATTTTTGTAGATTAGAGCTTAAAACCTCTAAAGAAGGGTTCTCTGATACGCAGAATCTGATGGTATTATTTTCATTAAGACTCAGCGACTTTTAAAGGGCGTTTCCCCTATTTTCTAAAATAAGGCAAATTTTCTCAGGCTCGTAACTTTTGATGGGTAAGATTAAATTTGATGAAACTTATATATTTAATATCAGATTAACTTTTGATGTTACAATTGGTATCAAAATTTCGTTATCAAAGTTTTCGTTACTATTGAGCCGGGTCGCTTTTTACTACAGTTCGTTACCACGAACTGTTTGATGTGAGACCTTAGTATTTGGGAATGAATACTTAAAATGAGGCTTGTAATTAGAGCTGTAGACACAATCGGTGGCAATGTGGCATTTAAAAAGCTTTTGGTATGAAAAATGCTTTTCTTTGTTCTGGAAATTAGTAAAAATCAGTAGCAAGTGTAAAGTAACCTAAACATGTATATCAATAGCAAGCATAATTTCAGCTAAAACATTGGTTTAAAATGTATCGACTGGATAGTATCACAAACATTTCAGACTTCCATCTATAATTTTAGCCATAGAATTTGATTCTTCTAGAAGAAAAAGGGTTGACAATTATCCTTGAACAACCACTCCTTAACGACAGAAAAAGTGCAAATTTTGAGATATTTCTACTAAGCAGCTTTCATATTGTTGAGCGACATTTAGCTGCTATGTGCAAAAAATGCTTTTTTGTGCTAAACCCATGGCTATACTGCATAAACAAAATGAAACAAATTGGCCCATATTTTTTTCAAATTAGCCCTAACCATCTAAATTTGCCTACTAATTTTACCATCAACACAAACTTCTTCTAAGGCTTTTTTATACTGCTTTCATTACAAGCAACCGATTCCTATGGTTTTTATCAGCTTCAGATCATAGATTTTTTTTAAAATTTCTAATTGACAAAATCAATTTTTAAGCATCCACTTTGATCTTGCTTAGCGTATTGATTTGATACAATTTAATCATCATAATTATTGGAGAAGTTGAGATTCAAGAACTTGTACAATTCGTTATAATTCGAAATGCGTTAGATTCAAGCCAATTTCGTATATAGCTGCGATATTTGCATATGTAGCCAAATAGTCGTGTTTGCATGCAAATGATCGTTTATGTGGGAATTCAGGGTAATACATTCACATGAAATGACTTATTTTTTTTCATTTTTCGCAAATCTACATAGAAACATTGACGTTCCAAAACACCAGATAATTTCCTTGGAACGCATTTAACAACCAATTGTTTGCATCGGAAGAAGATTTCGTAATTCTGTCTTGAAATTACGGAGTAGTATAAACTCCCTCTCTGCAGCTACCGACGAGTATGGCAGATCACACAACATCTGCACAACATCACAAATAACTGTGCATTTTTCTAAGCAGTTGGCACTCGTACTTTTTCTTAAAGCAGCCCAAAAACTGAAAGATTCACTTCTGCAGTGGCTACGCAGAATCTCCATGCAGGTGGGAAAACCGATTGTCCACAGACAGAATGCTATCGTGCTCTCCAACAAAGACAGTTTTTGGATACAAAAGCGACAGTGCTTTCAGTGTGTCGTCTTCGTCGTCGACCCTACTCCTGATTTTGACTCATACAGTTTAACCATGTACACTAAACAGTCCTCCCTAAATCTTGGAAGTTCTATAGGACCCAGCTCACTGCTATACTTCCCAGGTGCACCATAATGTTTCGTCCAAGACTTAACTCTTCCATAGGGAAACACTTTTCTTTCGGGAGCTCCATTGAAAATGGGTTCTGCCTCTCCATCAAAGAAGCTTTGATGAAACGTCTAAGCATTGATTTTGAAAGTGTGCAGTTATTTCTAAGAAGCACATGAATATGCGTGTCAGAAGACTAGCACTCATAATTCATGCTGTTGAATTTCTATAGCATGATTATTTATTTATTTTTTTTTTGCCAGAGAACCAATGGTCATATAAGATTAGGAGAGGGTTTACTCGAACAGAAATTACAGGTCTAGATCCCAGTTTTGTGACCAAAACCATCAGAGGGCAACTATATTTCCCCTCCCTTCCACGCTCCTTTGTTTCCAAATTCACCTGATAAAATTTTGAAATACCTATGTTGATCAGCATAGTTGAAGGGTCAAGCAACCATGCCTCTAGGGATGACCCTACCTTGAAATTTTCTGGGTAAAGGGTCGTAAGTTTTGAAATTTTTTCAGTGTTTACCTATTGTATTTATTATGGGGAATTAAACATATGTTTTCAGAGGAGGGTGATTTTTCTGTGGGGAAATTGTTACGAGAGAGGGGCTTTTCCAAGGGGAGAATTTTCCATTGGAAGAGAAGTTTCCAGGGATGAACTTTTAAAGTGAAATTATACACGGGGAAAATTACCAAAATTCTTAGACAAAGTTCATTCTATTTTGCCCACTTCCTCTTTGAAAATTCAATTTTACATTTAAAGATACCATGGTCGGGTGGGGATATATTCTTAAGGAGAGGCTCCCCACGGGGGGATTCCACACACGATAAAACTACCATTGAGACAATGTGAGAGGAGAATTACCAAGAAAAAATTTTTGCGGAGGGAGGATTTCTGGCATGATTTGAAAAACTAGAAATTGAAAGAAAAAAAGTTTTTTCTAACGAGAGTAGGCTCAAAGCAACTTTCTTGGCAGAATTATCCACACAAAATTTTCATAGGAAATATTCACTGGGAATAGAATTGCCTAGGGGAGGGGGGTTCTTACGCGGGATAAACTTTTCAAGGAGCAATTATCTTGGGCGGGGGAATTATCCATGGAGAGAAAAGATGGATTTCCCTGCATTATTTGAAACACGATCAAAAATTGAATAAGAAAAACCAATTTTTCAACTAAATGTAATAAGCAACATTAAAACGTACATAAATTATCTGAGGTGAGAGGCTGGATCCACCTCCTTAACAGTTCGGTGATAAGGCTAATTTTAAGTTTTTGTCCATATTATTTAAAAGCAACTCCTTAAACACAAGAGCCGTTCAATTAGTCAGAAGATTTTGGGAATAAAAAGAAAACTTTGACGGAAAGAGAGAAGTATTAAGGAGGGGTTATCCCTCCTGTATTTGTGGAAATTTCAGTTCTCTTGTTTCAATGTTGCTCCTCACTTTCAGTTGACAAAAATGATTTATTTTTTAATATTATCACTGAAAGCCTGAAATAACTTTTTAGGATAAATATTGACAATTTTCTGATTTGAATAGCCAGTAGCATATTTTTCTTTACTTTAAGACAGGGTGATTCCAAATCAGGGTTTTTGGTCAATGTTGATATTACCTGAACAATTGTTTTGGGCCATGAAACTATTGTTAATAGATGTATTTTGACTTTTTGAACATCTTTTCTCTCTTGCAAAACTACCGCAAACTCACCGTTATTACATATTTGCACATTAGGAGGGGAGAGGGGGGTAAAGAATAGCATATATTAAATACAGCAATGGTTAGTTTACGTATTTATTATATGCTATGGTTTACCCCCACCCCTCCTAATGTTCAGATATATAGCCCAAATTTGTTTCTAAACTATTACAGATTCGCAATTTCAAATATCCGATCAACGAAAACGGAAATGATTGCAATTCTATATGTGTAAATACAAGCATACTTGGGCCGGAATAACTCCATAGCAGTGAGTTTGCAGTAGTTTTACATGTGAGAAAAGATGTTCAAAATGTCAAATGCATCTATTAACAATAGTTTCATGACCCAAAACAATTGTTCAGGTAATATCAACATTGACCGGGTTTTTGTAATGTTCATTCCTGTGATAGAAGTCTTTCTACTTTATTCCAAATTTAGAAAGAATACTCTTTAATTGCTAATTTAATTTTCCCAATAAAATCTTGCCAAATCTTAGATTCAATCTGGACAAAAAAAAAATTAATTTTAATTAACGAAGTCGACATAGAAAGAAATTGCCTATCTTTCCATCACATTATCAGATTACCAAGCTGGGCCCCAAAATTACAATTGCAGTCTTCGGAGACACCAACTTTTCAAAAATTATTTGACAATGACAATGATTTGAAAATGTATTAGACTTGATTTTGTTAAAATCAACACTGAATTTTTTATCTATCTCATGTAGAATTTTACTTTGGTTTTACCGTATTTTTTAAACTGAATTTCAAGAACTGAAATTTGGATTTAATATTGTGTACTTTCAATAATATATTAAAAATATTTCTCATAACATAATTTTACAGGATATTCCCTTTAAACAGATTAAAAATTATACCGAAAGCATATAGTCGAAAATTTAAATCTGAAACAAAGAGTTAATACGCATGCAAATATTCTGTTCAATCATAGGAGAGCGATCTTCGTTTTTCCCTGTTACCCGAAGACAAAAAAAAAGCTTACTTCACTACAGTTCTGCATATTTTCACTGGTTTAAGTGTGTTGTGTATTTATGTAAGTTACCACTTTAAATCCTGAAGTTAGCGAAACCGTTTTCAGTTATCGCCCGAGCTTCATATGGTCACATATTTCCGATGGGAAATGCTCACATCATAGTCAGTTGGATCCGTTGGAGGGGGAGCGATTTAGAAATGTAGCTTTTTTAAATTCATTTTTTGTTATTTTTATGACAAAGGGACCTAGAGTTTTATTTGTTTACCACGACTCCATGGCCCTATTTCTTTTCTGTTAATTACAAATTATGCTATTTAGTACTTTTGCTTCGATGATTTATTCTTTTACTTTTTGTTCGGAAGCTTGGCACTATTAAAGAGTTGATGGATACAAATAACATATAATTAACCCCAATTCAAGGATAAGCAAGTAACTTTGACCTAAAAATATTTCGAAAAATAATTTCGAAACAAATACGCCATGTACGTGATTGTATAGCGACGAATACATGTTGTTTAACATGCTGTTTAAAATACAACTCTATAAAAGCAATGTTATTCAAATGACGTTGTTTATTTATCACTAGCTGTTGGGGTGGCGCTTCGCGCCACCCCAAAACCTAGTCGCTGGGGGCGCTTCACGCCCCCCCTCAAGCCCCCCCCCCCGCGTGCGTAAGTCGTTACGTGCCATATTAGTTACGCGCCATCGTAGTTGTGTCCCTGTGTCCCACCTGTGAATATAGATAGATATATATATATGTATTTTTAACTACGTAAAACTTGTGAATAAACAAATTCTTGGCTGTCCCATTGTCTCTGCATATAAATATATATTGTCAGGTTTACCAACTCTTGAACATGCAAAATATAATTGTCCATGGGAAAAACAATCTGTATTCAGATCTATACCGCATTATTCTAATGATTGCCCTTGAGCTTTGTTGATGGTGATTGCTAATCGAACATTCCCTGTGTCCCCGTCGTCATTTATATATCCCCCTTTGCCCCCCCCCCCCCCGGTGTCCCGTTGTAGTTGTTTCCCTGTGTCCCGGTCGTCATTTGTGTCCCGGTGTCCCAGTCTGTAATTTCTCTTTGAGTGTCGCGGTCGTCATTTATATTCCCTGTGTCCCGGTGTCCCGGTCGTCATTTTGTCCCGATCGTCATTTGTGTTCCGGTCTGTAATTTCTCTTTGAGTGTCCTGGTCGACAAACATGACGTCAGTCGACACACAAACATGAGGTCAGTAGACAGACACACAGACAAACAACTTATTTTTATATATATAGATAAATATGTACTAATTAATAATATATACTTTCATACATGAGGGGGGGAGGGAGGTAGAAATAAAAACTAAACAAGAAATTTTCAAAGACGATCATGTGAACAAAAAATCTAAATTAGTTGAAATCTTAATAGATTCATCGTAAAAGCCGCTTTTTTTCGAGAGAACCTTCACTAGCTCATCTAAAGGTCTTAACTGTTAACCCCAGTTTATTCCCTGGTCAGTTTTGACCTTTTAGCATGCAATTTTTTTCTAAATTAGCAAATTAATTAATTTAAATCTAAAATTAATCAAAAATTAATATTAATTATTGAAATAGACATCGAAGGAAGTTCATATATGATGTTTATTGACATTATCAGATAACTAGCAAATTTGGCTCCAGAATTATAATTACGGTCTTCTAAGACACCAATTTGTTAAAAATTATTACAATAAATAGTTAAGCAATTATTTTTTTTAAGTCAACGCTGTATATATCTTCTATCTTGTGTAAAATTCCATTGTGATTTTACTGTGTTTTTTAAACTAAATTTCAAAATTTGAAATTTGGATTGAATATCATGTACTCTTACTAATGTATGCAAAGTATTTCTCATTCCATAATTTTACAAGAGATGTCCTTAAAACAGATTCAAATTCTATGAAAAGCATATTGTCGAGAAATTATAGCTGAAACGAAGAGTTACTACTCATGCTAAGACACTGTTACATCATAGGAAGGCAATCTTTGTTTCTCCCTGTTACCCCCAGACAAAAAAAGCTTGCTTCACTATAGTTCTGCATATTTTCACTATGTGTTGTGTATTTATGAAACTTAACAGTTTTAATCCTTAAATTCAGCGAAACCGTTTTCAAATACAAAAGGAGCCGAAAAGGGAAAAACCACATAAAAAATGTGTGTTGCTCCATTCTTGGTTGCCACCCAACAGACTCTGACCCTTAATAAGCAAAATATAAGTTCTAATTTCCAACTGAGTGACCCCTTTTCAGTTTTCCAGAAACATTTTTATTATGTGAGTTGGTTGGAGTAACAAAAAAAACCTCAAATTCTTCATTGCAATGAATGGTAAGTAAATAACGTGTATTGTGAATAACGAAAGTATAAGAGCCTAAGCAATTGGTATCACTTGAATCAAAAAATTGGAGGGCAACTAGGCCCCCTCCCACGCTAATTATTTTCCCAAAGTCAACGGATCAAAATTCTGAGATAGCCATTTATTCAGCATAGTTGAAAAACCTTATAACTATGTCTTTGGGGACGACTTACTCCCCCACTGTCCTCGTGGGAGGGGCTACAAGCTACAAATTTTGACAAGTGCTTACACATAGTAATGGTTATTGGGAAGTGTACAGGCGTTTTTTTGGTTGGGGGCAGGAGTTGAGAAGAGGGGGATATGCTGGGGGAACTTTCCATCGAGGAATTTGTCATGAGGGAAGAAAATTTCCACGAAGGGAGCGCAGGATTTACTGCATTACTTAAAAAAAACAATAAAAAAATAAATATGAAAACGTTTTTTTTTCAGCTAGAAGTAAGGAGTAGCATTAAAACTTAAAACGAACAGAGATTATTACCCATATAAGGGGTTCACCTCCTCCTAATACCTCGCTCTTTACGCTAAAGTATTTTTAGTAAGTTCAACTATTTATTCTATGGCTTTTGTGATTCAGGGGTCATTCTTAATGAATTGGGACAAAATTTAAGCTTTAGTGTAAAGAGCAAGGTACTGAGGAGGGGGTGAAGCCCCTCTTTTATGTAATAAAAATATGAGAATATAAAAGTTCTTTAAGTAAGCTAATTTATAAGCTAAGTATATCTTTTACTAATAAAAAGATTCGTAAAAAATTAAAAGTTCTAGCTGCCTTTTTAACTAACCGAAAATCGGAGGGCAACTAGGCTTCCTCCCCCGCTCTCTTTTTTCAAAATCATTCGATCAAAATTATGGGAAAGCCACATAGCAAAAAAAAATAAATATACAAATTTCGTTTTAATTATTCTTCTGCGGAGAGCCAAAATCAAAACATGTATTGATTCAAAAACGTTCAGAAATTAAATAAAAAAAAAAGTTTTTTTAACTGAAAGTAAGGAGCGACATTAAAACTTAAAACGAACAGAAATTACTTCGTATATGAAAGGGACTGCTTTGTCATCAACAACCCACTCTTTACGCTAAAGTTTTTTACTGTTTTATAAAGAAGAGTTAAGAGAAAGAGTCAAACTTTAGCGTAAAGAGCGGGGCGTTGATGAGGAAGCAGCCCCTTTCATATACGAAGTAATTTCGGTTTGTTTTAAGTTTTAATTATGCTCCTTACTTTCAGTTAAAAAAAACTTGTTTTTTTTTTTTTAATATTAACCAAGTGACATACAGCAATCGCAAATTCTGTCCGTCTGTCGGTCCCGGTTTTTCTAATTTAGGCACTTCCAGGTAAGCTAGGACGATGAAATTTGACAGGCGTATCAGGAACCGGACCAGATTAATTTAGAAATAATCTTTTTCCCGATTCGACAATCGGGGGGGGGGGCATTAATTCGAAAAAAATGAAAAATTGAAGTATTTTTAACTTACGAACGGTTGATCAGATCTTAATGAAATTTGATGTTTTGGAAGGATATTGTGTCTCAGAGCTGTTATTTTAAATTCCGACCGGATCTGGTGACATTGGGGGGTTGGGGGTTGGGAAGGGGAAACCAAAAATCTTGGAAAACACTTAGAGTGGAGGGATCGGGATGAAACTTGGTGGGAAAAATAAGCACAAGTCCTAGATACATCATTGACATAACCGGAATGGAACCGCTCTCGTTGGGGTAGTTGGGGGGAGGGGGTAATTCTGAAAAATTAGAAAAAATGAGGTATTTTTAACTTACGAACGGGTGATCGGATCTCAATGAAATTTGACATTTAGAAGGATATCGTGTATCAAAGCTCTCATTTTAAGTCTCGACCGGACCTGCTGACATTGGGGGGAGTTTGGGGTGGGGGAGCCTAAAATCATGGAAAACGCTTAGATTGGAGGGATCGGGATGAAACTTGGTGGGAAAAAGAAGCAGAAGTCTTAAATACGTGATTTACATAATTGGAACGGATCCGCTCTATTGGGGGGGGGGTAATTCTGAAAAATTAGAAAAAAAGACGTATTTTTATATTACGAAGGAGTGATCGGATCTTCATGAAACTTCATATTTAGAAGGACCTCGTGACTCAGATCTCTGATTTTAAATCTCAACTGGATCCAGCGTAATTGGGGGGGGGGGAGTTTGGGGGAACCGGAAATCTTAGAAAACACTTAAGGCAGTGAGATCAGGATGAAACTGGATGGGAAGAATAAAAACATTCCTAGGACACGTGACTGACATAACCGGACCAGATCTGCTCTCTTTGGTGGAGTTGGGGGGGGGGTAATTTTGAAAATTGAGGTATTTGTAACTTACGAAAGGGTGACCAGATCTTAATGAAATTTGATATTTAGAAGTATCTTGCACTTTTAAGCTCTAATTTTAAATTTGGACCAGATCCTGTGACATTGGGGGGGGGGTAGTTGGAGGGGGAAACCGGAATTCTTGGAAAACGTGAAAATTGGGGTATTTTTATCTTACGAATAGGTGATCGGATCTTAACGAAATTTGATATTTAGAAGGAATTCATGTCTCAGAGCTCTTATTTCAAATCCCGACCAGATCTTTTGACGTTGGGGGGAGTTGGAGGGGGAAATCTTGGAAAACACTTGGAGTGGAGGAATCGGGATGAAGCTTGGTGAATAGAATAATCAAATGTCCTTGATACATGATTGACGGAACCGTACTGGATTCGCTTTCTTTGTGGGAGTTGGGGGGGAGGGGTTCAGTGATTTGGCGAGTTTCGTGCTTCTAGACGTGCTAGGATGATGAAAATTGGTAGGCATGTCAGGGAGCTGTACCAATTGACTTGATAAAGTCGTTTTCCCAGATTTGTCCATCTGGGGGGCTAAAGGCAGAATAAAAATTAGAAAAAAAAATTAGATATTTATAACATACGAATGGGTAATCGGATCTTAATGAATTTTGAAATTTAGAAGGACATCGTGACTAAGAGCTCTTATTTTAAATCCTGACCGGCATAAAGCCTCTTATTTTTCTTTTAAATCAATCTATTGATTCATAGAATTTTGATAGAGCTCGTACCATGTGATCTCTTGGCTTTTGGTGTAAACAGGCTATTGTCTTGTGTGTTTGTTGTAATTATTTACTTTTTTCATTTTTATTTAGTTTTAATTGAAGCAATTTTTCCTTTTCCTTTAGAAAAATGTTAGTCTCTAAGCTTCATTAAATAACAAAAAACAAGTTCTTCAAATGAAAGTAAGGAGCAGCATAGAAATTTCAAACGAAAATAAATTATTACGTGTATATGGCGTTTGGACCCCTTCTCAATACCTCGCTCTTCACGCTGAAGTGTTTTGGCTCTTTAAAAGAAAGTTACTTATTGTTCTAATTAAACAAACCTTGTGTTTAAGGAATCGTATTTAAAGAATCGGGACAAAATTTAAAGTTAAGCGTAAACAGCAAGATGTAGAGGAGGGGGCAACCCTCCTCATATTCAAAAAATTTCATTTTGTTTTAAGTAATAAAGTTGCTCTTTACTTTCTGTGGAAAAAGAATTGTTTTTTATTTAATTTCTGATTGTTGTTAAATAACGCCATGATACCTGGCTCCATTTCCACAGAAAAATCCCTCTCCGCACAGAATTATCCTCTGGACAATACAATACTGGCGAGAATTTACCCTGAGCAATTACCATTAACATCTCCACGCGTAAAATTGAATCGTCGAAGAGAAATCCAGACATATAAACGACTTTTATGTAGAAATTCTGGCAAATTAACCCAGCGTAAAATTTCTCCTGAAAATTTCACTCTCTGGAACCTTCCCTTTCCATAAAAAATTATCTCCATGCAAAATACTTTCAGCAGAAAGTTCGTCCTCCCATTCCCACCCAAAAATGTATGCAGACTTCCCAATAACTTAAAAACCTTTTTCCAGTGGCTGCACATTTTATCTCCAGATACATAGTTATTGGACCTTTCATCTATGCTAAACAAAAATGTTAATTCAAAATTTAGATTGGAAGATTTTGGGAAAAAAGTGGAGTGGGAGGTGGCTAGTGCTCCAATTTATCGTTCACTTAGAAATGGAACTATAACTTTTAATTTCCGTTAGAAATAGCCCTCTCACAAAATTCTTGGCCCACTTGGTCAATAAGATCACCCCTGGGGAAAAAAACACATAAACAAGTATCTCTGATATTTCTTCTGGCAAAAATTACGAAATTACACGTTTTTGTAGATATGAGCTTGATGCTTTTACAATAGAATTCTTTGATATGCTGAATCTGATGGCCTGATTTCCATTAAAATTCTCCGACTTAAAGGGGATATTTCCCCTATTTTTCAAAAGTCAGGAAAATTTCCTTGAGTTTGAGGTACTTGTCCCTTGAATTCCTAGTTAATTGCTTTTAAAACGTTCAAATCAATAACTATGTGTTGATTAGTACCGTCATTCGGTAAAATTCTAGTCAATTGACTTCTTGCTATCTCAGAAAGGGTTAACGTTAGGAAAATTAAATTTTCAGAGATGAATCTACAGACTAAAGTATGTCCCGGGAAGGTGATTTGAAGCAACTACCTCCACTCCTTCTCCCTCTAGAGGGCCCTTACCTTTGATGACCTTTAAAAATATGTGTGTTGTAAAAATGAAACATTGCAAAATAGATCTTCTCCTTAATTGAAGTACATCAAAATTGTTTTCAGCTTCATAACTTTGTTCAATTCTATTTTATAAGGTTTTAAAGATATGCAAATACATTCCTAAATTTTGAAAAAACAACATTGATATGGCTCAAAATTCTGCTCAAATAACAGGAATTACGTTTTCAGAACTAAGGGCAGAGAAAAAGCAACTAGTAGCTGAAAATTATGGTAAAATGTTGTTTAGTCAAAATTTCAATAGGTATAGACCTGTCTTGTAGGCAAATTTTAGGACCCTCTAGCGGGAGAAGGAGTGGAGGTGGGTACTTTAAAATACCTTCCCAGGACATACTTTGGCCTGTAGACCCATCCCTGAAAGTTTCAGTTACCTAACCCCTTTCCGAGATAGCAAGCAGTCATTTAACTAAAATTTTACCCCGTCCTTCGTTTAAATTTACAATTTCAATGTTGGAAAAATTTAAATATACTTAAGAATTTGGTGATGAATAGTGATTTTTGTAGAAAGTCCTCGTTAATTTTACCATTTAAAATTGCTAAAAACTAAGTTCGTAGCAGTATTTGCCACCCCAAAGAAATTTCCTAGCGGAGCAGATAATGACCTAACTTGCCTTTTCTACCTCTGTACTGGTAGATATGGGAATGTAACATTTTTGCTGCATATAGGAATATTTTAATTAATTCCTACTCCCCCTACCTCTTTCAATATTTATCTGAAGCCTCAAGGAGAGAAAGCAGTTTGTCCAATAAAATGTTCTTTTTTGGGAACTGCCCTACCCACCGTTATACAATTAATCCCCCCCCCCTCATTATAGCTGATACCCAATTATAGATCACTAAGTTTAGCCTAATCTCATGATAAATAAAGCGAAACAACTTGGTTGAATCCAGTACTGCCACCGTGTGACATTACTTCTTTTGAAACTGGGAAGCCTAAAACACAGTTATTGATACTTTTAAATGAATTATCTTCTCAGAATTTTAAATTGATTGCAAATTTATCGTGTTCGGGGTAAAGTTGTAGTTTAGTGTCCTAAAATGGCAGAAAAAAATCCTGCCCCCTGACCCAATCAGTATGGTCACTAAAAACACAGTTTTAAATTTTCTTTCGAATGAGCTCCCTCCTAATGATCTTGGACCTTCAGTTTGATATAATCACCTCTTGGAAAAAGAAAACAAATAAACATGCATCGGCGATGTTTCTTTTTGAAAAAAGGCGAAGTTACACATTTTAAAGATTGAAGCTTGAAAGTCTCTAAAGTAAGATTCTCTGATATGGAGATGTTTTCCTTTTTTTAAAAATCAGGTATATTTTCTCAGATTTTTGGTTTTGGTTTGGTAACAATAAACTCCGCATATATAAGGGATTTAAGTTCGAGGGAGAGAATTGACCTGTTATTAAAGAAGCACATTTTACATGGCCGTTATTTACTCATTATGTGGTATCCATGTAGACAAGATAATTTTTGAGTATCCCTACTATTTATGTTAACTATTTTAAGGCATAGGAAATGGCATAAGGATAAGTCGACATCAGTTGACTATGCATAATATCTAAATATATTATTAATAAAAAATTGATCAATTTGTGTGAAATCCTTTTCGCTTGAAATTCACTGTATTTTCTTTCATTTTGCTGGCAATTAAATTACACTTTTTATTTGAGATTTTTTTCCTAAAAGTATTTCAAAACCAACTTATTCCTACGAAAAGAAATAACTGAAATATATATTCCCTGTCATCCAACCACCACTATTATTTTGGCTGCCGTCCCCCTGGACGGCATTATTTTGTTTCTATCTTTTTTTAATGACGCTCCTTACTTTCAGTTGAAAAAACTTGTTTTTTTTTTATTTAATCTATGTAAGGGCCATGTTTGCTTCGTTAGTGGAATCATTAGTGTATTTGAACATTGAAAATAACGTAAAAACAGCATATACAGTTATACACGTTAATAAATAAGGTAAGATTGGACAAGATAAGATTTATTCATCATGAAATGCACATACAGTATTACATTTTACTATTCCCCCAAAGGCTCTTTAGCTTGTAAAGAAGGGGGGAAGATAAACGAGTCACTTACTCACAGAGAGAAGAGCAAAAAGAAGAAGAACAAAAATACAAATAAAATAAAAATTATAGACAACAAAATTAAATAGACTAATAGATTTAACAGACTAAATTAATTAAGTATAACAGTAGATAAAATAGACTCCAACGAAATAATAATATATATATGTATAACTAGCTGTTGGGGTGGCGCTTCGCGCTACCCAAACACCTAGTTGGTGGGGGTGCTTCGTGCCCCCCCCCCCAAGACCCCCCCCCCCCCCCGCTTGCGTAAGTCGTTACGCGCCATATTAGTTACGCACCATTGTAGTTGTGTCCCTGTGTCCCACCTGTGAATATATATATATATATATATATATATATATATATATATATATATATATATATATATATATATATATATATATATATATATATATATATATATATATATATATATATATATATATATATATATATATATATATATATTTTTAACTATGTAAAACTTGCGAATATACAACATTCTTCGCTGTCCCATTGTCTGTGTATATAAATAGATTGTCAGGTTTACCAACTCTTGAACATGCAACATATAATTGTCCATGGGAAAAACAATCTGTATTCAGATCTATACCGCATTATTCTAATGATTACCCTTGAGCTTTGTTGATGGTGATTGCTAATCGAAAATTCCCTGTGTCCCCGTCGTCATTTATATATCCCCCTTTCCCCCCCCCCCCGGTGTCCCCGTTGTAGTTGTTTCCCTGTGTCCCGGTCGTCATTTGTGTCCCGGTGTCCCAGTCTGTAATTTCTCTTTGAGTGTCGCGGTCGTCATTTATATTCCCTGTGTCCCGGTGTCCCGGTCGTCATTTTGTCCCGATCGTCATTTGTGTTCCGGTCTGTAATTTCTCTTTGAGTGTCCTGGTCGACAAACATGACGTCAGTCGACACACAAACATGAGGTCAGTAGACAGACACACAGACAAACAACTTATTTTTATATATATATAGATAAATATGTACTAATTAATAATATATACTTTCATACATGAGGGGGGGAGGGAGGTAGAAATAAAAACTAAACAAGAAATTTTCAAAGACGATCATGTAAACAAAAAATCTAAATTAGTTGAAATCTTAATAGATTCATCGTAAAAGCCGCTTTTTTTCGAGAGAACCTTCACTAGCTCATCTAAAGGTCTTAACTGTTAACCCCAGTTTATTCCCTGGTCAGTTTTGACCTTTTAGCATACAATTTTTTCTAAATTAGCAAATTAATTAATTTAAATCTAAAATTAATCAAAAAATAATATTAATTATTGAAATAGACATCGAAGGAAGTTCATATATGATGTTTATTGACATTATCAGATAACTAGCAAATTTGGCTCCAGAATTATAATTACGGTCTTCTAAGACACCAATTTGTTAAAAATTATTACAATAAATAGTTAAGCAATTACCTTTTTTAAGTCAACGCTGTATATATCTTCTATCTTGTGTAAAATTCCATTGTGATTTTACTGTGTTTTTTAAACTAAATTTCAAAATTTGAAATTTGGATTGAATATCATGTACTCTTACTAATGTATGCAAAGTATTTCTCATCCCATAATTTTACAAGAGATGTCCTTAAAACAGATTCAAATTATATGAAAAGCATATTGTCGAAAAATCATAGCTGAAACAAATAGTTACTACTCATGCTAAGACACTGTTACATCATAGGAAGGCAATCTTTGTTTCTCCCTGTTACCCCCAGAAAAAAAAGCTTGCTTCACTATAGTTCTGCATATTTTCACTGGTTTAATTGTGTTGTGTATTTATGAAACTTAACAGTTTTAATCCTTAAATTCAGCGAAACCGTTTTCAAATACAAAAGGAGCCGAAAAGGGAAAAACCACATAAAAAATGTGTGTCGCTCCATTCTTGGTTGCCACCCAACAGACTCTGACCCTTAATAAGCAAAATATAAGTTCTAATTTCCAACTGAGTGACCCCTTTTCAGTTTTCCAGAAACATTTTTATTATGTGAGTTGGTTGGAGTAACAAAAAAAACCTCAAATTCTTCATTGCAATGAATGGTAAGTAAATAACGAGTATTGTGAATAACGAAAGTATAAGAGCCTAAGCTATTGGTATCACTTGAATCAAAGAATAAAATTTTTATGGTGATCTTAAATATGCATTTTTTAATTATTTTTTAATAATTAGTGCAGCTATAAGTACAAAAGAAATTTCGTATAGTTATAAAAATCACAAGGAAAAACACTTAAGAAGGGGCGATTTCGGTAAAAAATATGCGGTCAACATTTGCTTGCATTACAAGAGCATACATGAGCTGATATATGAAGCCTGATATAATCAGGATTGTTTCCCCTGAATTGAATAATGAGAATTTTGTATTTCCCCCCTGATGGGACACGTTTTTTGTGCTATCTTTTTTTCAGGATTTATTGTATTTATCTAGTTGTCACTTTGAAAAAGTTTAATTTTTTGCAGTTATGAAGCATGAAAGTGTCAAATGAATTGATTTTTGGCATTAAAAGTTAAAATCTGTTCTTGATTTTCTTAAGACTGTCAATAAACAGTCGATATTGTTACAAGAAATATCCGTCGAAAGATTTAGCATTGCCCAACAGAGCTGAATGCTGGGAGTTTATATATTAGTTTTTATGGCACTTATCAAACAGTTTGTGGTAACGAAATGTAGTAAGGAGCTCAATAGTAACCAAAACTCTGAAAAATGGAATTTTGGTACCAATAGCTACATCAAATGAATCACATTTTAATGCTGATTTTAAATATATAAGTTTCATCAAGTTTAGGCTTACCCCTCAAAAGTTACGTGCCTGAGAAAATTTGCGTTAATTTAGAAAATAGACGAAATCACACCATCAGATTCAGCGTATCAGAGAACCTTACTGTAGAAGTTTCAAGCTCCTATCTGCAAAAATGTGGAATTTTGTTTTTTTTTTGCCAGAAGGCAAACGGATGCCTTTACGGTTTGTTTGTTTGTTTTTTTTTTCCCATGGGTGATCGTATCGACCCAGGTGTCCCAGAATGTTGCAAGAGGGCTCATTCTAACGGAAATAAAAAGTTCTAGTGCCCTTTTTAAGTGACCAAAAAATTGGAGGGCAACTAGGCCCCCTCCCACGCTAATTATTTTCCCAAAGTCAACGGATCAAAATTCTGAGATAGCCATTTATTCAGCATAGTTGAAAAACCTTATAGCTATGTCTTTGGGGACGACTTACTCCCCCAAAGTCCCCGTGGGAGGGGCTACAAGCTACAAATTTTGACAAGTGCTTACATATAGTAATGGTTATTGGGAAGTGTATAGGCGTTTTTTTGGTTGGGGGCAGGGGTTGAGATGAGGGGGATATGCTGGGGGAACTTTCCATCGAGGAATTTGTCATGAGGGAAGAAAATTTCCATGAAGGGAGCGCAGGATTTACTGTATTACTTAAAAAAAAACAATGAAAAAATAAATATGAAAACGTTTTTTTTTTCAGCTAGAAGTAAGGAGTAGCATTAAAACTTAAAACGAACAGAGATTATTACCCATATAAGGGGCTCACCTCCTCCTAATACCTCGCTCTTTACGCTAAAGTATTTTTAGTAAGCTCAACTATTTATTCTATGGCTTTTGTGATTCAGGGGTCATTCTTAATGAATTGGGACAAAATTTAAGCTTTAGTGTAAAGAGCAAGATACTGACGAGGGGGTGAAGCCCCTCTTTTATGTAATAAAAATATGAGAATACAAAAGTTCTTTACGTAAGCTAATTTATAAGCTAAGTATATCTTTTACTAATAAAAAGATTCGTAAAAAATTAAAAGTTCTAGCTGCCTTTTTAATTAACCGAAAATCGGAGGGCAACTAGGCTTCCTCCCCCGCTCTCTTTTTTCAAAATCATTCGATCAAAATTATGGGAAAGCCACGTAGCAAAAAAAAAATAAATATACAAATTTCGTTTTAATTATTCTTCTGCGGAGAGCCAAAATCAAAACATGTATTGATTCAAAAACGTTCAGAAATTAAATAAAAAAAAAACAGTTTTTTTAACTGAAAGTAAGGAGCGATATTAAAACTTAAAACGAACAGAAATTACTTCGTATATGAAAGGGACTGCTTCGTCATCAACAACCCACTCTTTACGCTAAAGTTTTTTACTGTTTTATAAAGAAGAGTTAAGAGAAAGAGTCAAACTTTAGCGTAAAGAGCGAGGCGTTGATGAGGAAGCAGCCCCTTTCATATACGAAGTAATTTCGGTTTGTTTTAAGTTTTAATTATGCTCCTTACTTTCAGTTAAAAAAAACTTGTTTTTTTTATTTAATATTAACCAAGTGACATACAGCAATCGCAAATTCTGTCGGTCTGTCGGTCCCGGTTTTTCTAATTTAGGCACTTCCAGATAAGCTAGGACGATGAAATTTGGCAGGCATATCAGGAACCGGACCATATTAATTTAGAAATAATCTTTTTCCCGATTTGACAATCGGGGGGGGGGCCATTAATTCGAAAAAAATGAAAAATTGAAGTATTTTTAACTTACGAACGGTTGATCAGATCTTAATGAAATTTGATGTTTTGGAAGGATATTGTGTCTCAGAGCTGTTATTTTAAATTCCGACTGGATCTGGTGACATTGGGGGGGGGGGGTTGGGAAGGGGAAACCAAAAATCTTGGAAAACACTTAGAGTGGAGGGATCGGGATGAAACTTGGTGGGGAAAATAAGCACAAGTCCTAGATACATGATTGACATAACCGGAATGGAACCGCTCTCGTTGGGGTAGTTGGGGGGGGGGGGGGTAATTCTGAAAAATTAGAAAAAATGAGGTATTTTTAACTTACGAACGGGTGATCGGATCTCAATGAAATTTGACATTTAGAAGGATATCGTGTATCAAAGCTCTCATTTTAAGTCTCGACCGGATCTGCTGACAATGGGGGGAGTTTGGGGTGGGGGAGCCTAAAATCATGGAAAACGCTTAGATTGGAGGGATCGGGATGAAACTTGGTGGGAAAAAGAAGCAGAAGTCTTAAATACGTGATTTACATAATTGGAACGGATCCGCTCTATTGGGGGGGGGGGTTAATTCTGAAAAATTAGAAAAAATGACGTATTTTAATATTACGAAGAAGTGATCGGATCTTCATGAAACTTCATATTTAGAAGGACCTCGTGACTCAGATCTCTGATTTTATATCTCAACTGGATCCAGCGTAATTGGGGGGGGGGGGAGTTTGGGGGAACCGGAAATCTTAGAAAACACTTAAGGCAGTAGAATCAGGATGAAACTGGATGGGAAGAATAAAAACTTCTCTAGGACACGTGACTGACATAACCGGACCAGATTTGCTCTCTTTGGTGGAGTTGGGGGGGGGGGGTAGTTTTTAAAATTGAGGTATTTGTAACTTACGAAAGGGTGACCAGATCTTAATGAAATTTGATATTTAGAAGGATCTAGCACTTTTAAGCTCTAATTTCAAATTCGGACCAGATCCTGTGACATTGGGGGGGGGGGGGGGTAGTTGGAGGGGGAAACCGGAATTCTTGGAAAACGTGAAAATTGGGGTATTTTTATCTTACGAATAGGTGATCGGATCTTAATGAAATTTGATATTTAGAAGGAATTCATGTCTCAGAGCTCTTATTTCAAATCCCGACCAGATCTTTTGACGTTGGGGGGAGTTGGAGGGGGAAATCTTGGAAAATACTTGGAGTGGAGGAATCGGGATGAAGCTTGGTGAATAGAATAATCAAATGTCCTTGATACATGATTGACGGAACCGTACTGGATTCGCTTTCTTTGTGGGAGTTGGGGGGGAGGGGTTCAGTGATTTGGCGAGTTTCGTGCTTCTAGACGTGCTAGGATGATGAAAATTGGTAGGCATGTCAGGGAGCTGTACCAATTGACTTGATAAAGTCATTTTCCCAGATTTGTCCATCTGGGGGGCTAAAGGCAGAATAAAAATTAGAAAAAAAATTAGATATTTATAACATACGAATGGGTAATCGGATCTTAATGAATTTTGAAATTTAGAAGGACATCGTGACTAAGAGCTCTTATTTTAAATCCTGACCGGCATAAAGCCTCTTATTTTTCTTTTAAATCAATCTATTGATTCATAGAATTTGATAGAGCTCGTACCATGTGATCTCTTGGCTTTTGGTGTAAACAGGCTATTGTCTTGTGTGTTTGTTGTAATTATTTACTTTTTTCATTTTTATTTAGTTTTAATTGAAGCAATTTTTCCTTTTCCTTTAGAAAAATGTTAGTCTCTAAGCTTCATTAAATAACAAAAAACAAGTTCTTCAACTGAAAGTCAGGAGCAGCATAGAAATTTCAAACGAAAATCAATTATTACGTGTATATGGCGTTTGGACCCCTTCTCAATACCTCGCTCTTCACGCTGAAGTGTTTTGGCTCTTTAAAAGAAAGTTACTTATTGTTCTAATTAAACAAACCTTGTGTTTAAGGAATCGTATTTAAAGAATCGGGACAAAATTTAAAGTTAAGCGTAAACAGCAAGATGTCGAGGAGGGGACAACCCTCCTCATATTCAAAAAATTTCATTTTGTTTTAAGTAATAAAGTTGCTCTTTACTTTCTGTGGAAAAAGAATTGTTTTTTATTTAATTTCTGATTGTTGTTAAATAACGCCATGATACCTGGCTCCATTTCCACAGAAAAATCCCTCTCCGCACAGAATTATCCTCTGGACAATACAATACTGTACCCTGAGCAATTACCATTAACATCTCCACACGTAAAATTGAATCGTCGAAGAGAAATCCAGACATATAAACGACTTTTATGTAGAAATTCTGGCAAATTAACCCAGCGTAAAATTTCTCCTGAAAATTTCACTCTCTGGAACCTTCCCTTTCCATAAAAAATTATCTCCATGCAAAATCCTTTCAGCAGAAAGTTCGTCCTCCCATTCCCACCCAAAAATGTATGCAGACTTCCCAATAACTTAAAAACCTTTTTCCAGGGGCTGTACATTTTATTTCCAGATACATAGTTATTGGACCTTTCAACTATGCTAAACAAAAATGTTATTTCAAAATTTAGATTGGAAGATTTTGGGAAAAAAGTGGAGTGGGAGGTGGCTAGTGCTCCAAAGAAATGGAACTATAACTTTTAATTTCTGTTAGAAATAGCCCTCTCACAAAATTCTTGGCCCACTTGGTCAATAAGATCACCCCTGGGGAAAAAACACATAAACAAGTATCTCTGGTATTTCTTCTGGCAAAAATTACGAAAATCCACGTTTTTGCAGATATGAGCTTGATGCTTTTACAATAGAATTCTTTGATATGCTGAATCTGATGGCCTGATTTCCATTGAAATTCTCCGACTTAAAGGGGATATTTCCCCTATTTTTCAAAAGTCAGGAAAATTTCCTTGAGTTTGAGGTACTTGTCCCTTGAATTCCTAGTTAATTGCTTTTAAAACGTTCAAATCAATAACTATGTGTTGATTAGTACCGTCATTCGGTAAAATTCTAGTCAATTGACTTCTTGCTATCTAAGAAAGGGTTTACGTTAGGAAAATTAAATTTTCAGAGATTAATCTACAGACTAAAGTATGTCCCGGGAAGGTGTTTTGAAGCAACTACCTCCACTCCTTCTCCCTCTAGAGGGCCCTTACCTTTGATGACCTTTAAAAATATGTGTGTTGTAAAAATGAAACATTGCAAAATAGATCCAACCACCACTATTATTTTGGCTGCCGTCCCCCTGGACGGCATTATTTTGTTTCTATCTTTTTTTTAATGTCGCTCCTTACTTTCAGTTGAAAAAACTTGTTTTTTTATTTAATCTATGTAAGGGCCATGTTTGCTTCGTTAGTGGAATCATTAGTGTATTTGAACATTGAAAATAATGTAAAAACAGCATATACAGTTATACACGTTAATAAATAAGGTAAGATTGGACAAGATAAGATTTATTCATCATGAAATGCACATACAGTATTACATTTTACTATTCCCCCAAAGGCTCTTTAGCTTGTAAAGAAGGGGGAAGATAAACGAGTCACTTACTCACAGGGAGAAGAGCAAAAAGAAGAAGAACGAAAATACAAATAAAATAAAAATTATAGACAACAAAATTAAATAGACTAATAGATTTAACAGACTAAATTAATTAAGTATATCAGTAGATAAAATAGACTCCAACGAAATAATAATATATATATGTCTAACTAGCTGTTGGGGTGGCGCTTTGCGCCACCCAAACACCTAGTTGGGGGTGGTGTTTTCGTGCCCCCCCCCCAAGACCCCCCCGCTTGCGTAAGTCGTTACGCGCCATATTAGTTACGCACCATTGTAGTTGTGTCCCTGTGTCCCACCTGTGAATATAGATAGATATATATATATATTTTTAACTATGTAAAACTTGCGAATATACAACATTCTTCGCTGTCCCATTGTCTGTGTATATAAATAGATTGTCAGGTTTACCAACTCTTGAACATGCAACATATAATTGTCCATGGGAAAAACAATCCGCATTCAGATCTATACCTCATGATGCTAATGATTGCCCTTGAGCTTTGTTGATGGTGATTGCTAATCGAACATTCCCTGTGTCGCCGTCGTCATTTATATATCCCCCTGTGCCCCCCGGCGTCCCCGTTGTAGTTGTGTCCCTGTGTTCCGGCCGTCATTTATATTCCCTGTGTCCCGGTCGTCATTTGTGTCCTGGTGTCCCAGTCTGTAATTTCTCTTTGAGTGTCCCG
Organism: Artemia franciscana; assembly: GCF_032884065.1. Classification (NCBI taxonomy): domain Eukaryota; kingdom Metazoa; phylum Arthropoda; class Branchiopoda; order Anostraca; family Artemiidae; genus Artemia; species Artemia franciscana. The sequence goes on along the minus strand of NC_088880.1, from coordinate 33,288,840 downwards.
GTCGTCATTTATATTCCCTGTGTCCCGGTGTCCCGGTCGTCATTTGTGTCCCGGTCTGTATATACATTCGGTTTTGAATTGGTCTTTTTTTAGTTTTTAGTTTTTTACCTTTTGTTAAAGTATTTTTTAGTTATACCTCTTGATTCTAATGATTGCCCTTGAGCTTTGTTGATGGTGATTGCTAATCGAACATTCCCTGTGTCCCTTTCGTCATTTATATATCCTCCTATGCCCCGGCGTCCCCGTTGTAGTTGTGTCCCTGTGTCCCGGTCGTCATTTATATTCCCTGTGTCCCGGTCGTCATGTGTGTCCCGTTGTCCCGGTCTGTATATACATTCGTTTTTGAATTGGTATAAAATGAAATAAATTTTTGTGTTTTTTCGCTTTTTTTCTGTTTAGTTTTTTTTTTTTTTTTACCTTTTTGTTAATTTTTTTAGTTTTTATTTTCTTTTTAGTTTTTTTGTAGTTTTTACCTTTTTAGTTTTTTTTATTTTAATTTTTTTTAGTTTTGTTTTTCTCCTTTATTTTTCAGTTTTTTTCCTTTTTTATTTTTTCCTCGGCACGCTTTCTTTTTTTACTTTCTCTATCAGCCGTAAGTTTTTTGGCATAGACTCTTTGAGCAGCTTCCTCGACTGTTGCCATTGTAGGTTCTTCAGTCATTTTACAATTAATTATTTTTCCGTCCACGATCATCTTGCAATTAAGAATTTGTCTTTTGAGCAGCTTCCTCGGCTGTTGCCATTGTAGGTTCTTCAATCATTTTACAATTTAACATTTTTCCGTCCACGATCTTCTTACAATTAAAAATTTGTCTTTTAACGATTTTCTTAGACATGACGTCACTCGACACACAGACAACTTATTTTTATATATATAGATAGATAGATAGATAGATGTCCCGGTGTCTCGGTCGTCATTTGTGTCCCAATGTCCCGGTCTGTAATTTCGTCAGTCGACAAACATGACGTCAGTCGACACACAAACATGACGTCACTCGATACACACACATACAGACAACTTATTTTTATATATATAGATATATACATAAAACAGATAAATTAACTGCTAAGAAGCCAAAAAAATTTTATTAATTTTTCGAATAAACCGAATGAGCGGCATTTTTGAGCTGATTCGGGCAGCTTATTCCACAAAATATGTCTTGCAATTAAAGGATTAAAATCTGACCTTACACAAGGAGTAAAGGGGATTTGAATATGATTATTGGTTAGATCATAGATTGTTTGGTTAGGAATAAGATTATAATTATTCTGATCAGAGGTGAAAGATGGAGGAACATTTAGGGGATGGGAGAGGTTACCAAAACCTGAGAAAAAGTAAACGTGCACATGAAAGAATATACAGTGACCCGAGATCAAGTAATGGGATAACTCTTGAACGATTAGTTTCCTTAATGAGGTTTCTAGCTTTATTGTAAAGCATAAAAAGTGGTTTTAACAACGAAGGAAAGGTTGAAATCCATACTATTGGACAGTAAGAAACGTAAGATTTGATAAAGCAGTGAAAATATATTCCAAAATTGATCCAGGGAAAATATGTTTAAGTTTTCTTAAAATACCGAGACTCCTGCATATCTTAATTTTAGTCAAATCAATGTGACGTTTGAAATACAAGTTCTCATCAACAAAAATGTCCAAAAAACGAACATATTGATCTTTAGATCTATGAATTATCCCGTTTGGCTGATGAATTTCTGATAACTGGGGATAAATCTGAGAAACATGTATAAATATCAAAACACTGGACTTGGAATAGTTTAGGGTAAGATAATTAGCATTAAACCTTAAAGTTACTCTCTCACACAAATCTTCCAAATTTAATCGAAGCTCAGATTCGCAATTTCTCCAAGTGCCAAGCGTGCTGTCATCTGCAAAACAAACAAGAACATCAGAAGATGGTAAACTATAGTTGGTACTATGGGCAAGGGAAGGTTTAGGATAACAGAGTCTACAGCAATAAATAGGTTAAAAAAGATCATTTACATAAATCAAAAAATAGCACTGGCCTTAAAACTGATCCCTGAGAGACACCAAAATTTACCTGTGAGGGTAAACGGAAAAGTGGATCGACAGAAATTAACCTATCATTCAAATAAGATTGAAACCAAGGAAATACATTACTCCTAATACCAAAATGAAACATTTTCGCTAGAAGAATTTCATGGGTTGAGGAATCGAATTGAGGACATTGCGAATATCCAGGAATAAAGCGGTCGGAATTAATCCCGAATTTAACGCAGAGTGTATAAAATTCAAAAGGGTCATACACGCATGCTCAGTGGAGTGCTTCATTCAGAAACCAAATTGAAAATCATGAAGAAACTTTTTAGATTTTAGAAAATTGAGAAGACGAGACAGTATAGCCTTTTCGAAGGTTTTACTAAATACAGTTGAATTGAAATTGCTGTGTAATATGCTGGATTATTTCTTGGTCCATTATTATACAGAACAATAATATGAGCTCGCTTAAGGGCATCTGGAAAAACAGCATATTTGAATGGTTGATTAATAAGTCTTGTTAGAGGCGCAACTATTGAAAGAAGAATGATAGATTAAACTACCTTAGTAGGAATAGAATCTGGCCTAGATGAGGACAAGTTCAAGCCATTAACAATTTTAGTAATTGCACTTACTGTTACTGGCTCTAGAAACATAGACTGAACACAAGACGGCCCGAGGTAAAATCTGAAGTCCGGCTTAGACCAAGATAAAGTAGCGTTTAAAGTAATATTCTTACCAATACTAGCGAAGAATGAAGTAAATGCTTCTTGGACATTAAGCTCACCCTCTACAGCTTTTTCACCAATGACCAGACTCATAGGCACAGAACTAGATTGACAACCGGGATTAAGCACGGAATTTATTACCTTCCAAGTTTTACGAATATTATTGTCACACGCAGCAAAATTATTTCAATAAAAGAGAGATTTGGCTTTCCTACACAAGGAATTATATATATTCCAATAAATCTTGAATTGACAAAGACGAATAGCACTCGCTGAAAGTGTGACGCTTTTATAAGACCTCCAGAGATTATTTTTCCTTCTCTATCTTTTGAGAAGTACGGTTGCCTTCCATGGGTTTAGATGAACAATCCTTTTAGACCTGCGATTAGAAGGTGGTACTTTACAAAAAGTAAGAACAGTTTCTTTTATAGTTCCATGAAAGGACTCAAATAAACAAGAAAAATCCCTATCATTATCAGACAAGCTCCACAAGATTTCCACCAATTTAGACCAAAGAAGAGATAACACACACTCGCCAAACCTAATAGAATAGGAATCAAACACTTGAGCCCGGTTATTCTTTCCCTGATTAGAGCTGAACCGAGAATGTATTGGAAAATGATCGGAGATACCAGTAGTTAAAATTGAGTTTTCCTTCAAGCTAAGGATAGAGAAGATATTGTCAATCAAAGAAGCTGTAACATTGGTTACTCGTGTGGGGATGGATGAAGTTGGTAGAGTTCCTGCGGCAAGCATAGTTGAAAGAAAATCAACTGAAGCGGAAGAATTTGAATCCATCGAATTTATATTAAAGTCACCCATTATGATTACCTGACACAGACGTTTCAATATTATTTCAAGTATTTCCTCAAGATTCCAAAGAAACAACGAAACTGTACCACTAGGAAAACGATAAATATTGTCGATGATTAGATCAATACCATTAACTCTAATTTCTATAAATTGTGACTCAAAGATACCTTCAATATTCCTTAATAAGTCATTCCGCAAGCACTAATGCAAATTACAAGATATTTACATGGCAAGACCTCCTTTAGCCATCTTGCAGCGGTTTATATGTTCCATTTCGTAGCCATGGATATCCAATAGCGTTTCATTGCCAGAATCCAAAAATGTCTCGCATAAACCAACAACATCAGGCTGTCCATCCGAAACAATTAGTCTTAAATTATCTACTGACGAGGAGAGACCCAGAATGTTAAGCTGAGGTGCAGTCAGAGAATAATTTCCTTTGGTAACCTCCTCTCCCCCCAAAATCCGAAACATATTTATTTCATTTAATCCAAAAAACATATTAACTATTACTATTACTATTAGGGTTTATATTTATCAGATTTTGATTAGCCTCTCCCAGAGAATTATTCACAATACTAATTACACAAAAAGCATTATTTGCAAGCTCGCGAAGAGGACTCTTACAACTTTAAATATTGACAAAAGCAGGTTTTACTTGAAGTCCGTTTAAATCACCTGATGAACAAAAAAAAAAATCTTTTCCTAAGCCGTTACAAAAGAAAAACCTGTCAAAGAATTACAAATACATAAATAATTGATAGCACAGCAGGTATTATCGGGATGAGCAGGGAAAAGAAAAAAAAATAAATAAAGTAAAAAAAAAGACGGTTAATTCTCATGCAACATAATCATTTGTTTTCATAATCAAATCAAATAATTACACTTGGATGTTGGTACAAAATGCATAGCTTATCATTTTTCTTTCAGTTCAAGAGCTAGTATAATTTTCTGCTGGCAACACGAGACCAAGTTTGAAAATCATATTTCAGTCTTAATTTGTCAGTTCAAGGAGAAGAAGCAGGAAAACAATAGACGCAATTCACATCAACTTTCATGTCCCAATTGAATCTTTGCCGTTGTCTTCAATGAAAAAGAAATGACGTCTGAGTGATGATCAATGAATTTTTTCTTTCGCTCGTCATTCATTCTTTTTCTTTTTTGAAAAAGATTAGATAGGTTTAAAGGAATTTTGCGGTGAAAATCATAATATTACAGTATTTAGTTGTTTGGATATCTATGTATTTCCAATCCAAGAAATTTTCTTTTCCAAACTGAAATAACTTATTTTGGACTTTTTACTCTCCAAAGTTTTCATCTGAATGGTACTGTCCTTAGTGATAGCTAAAAAAAAAATATCCTTTGTTTTCTTTTTTCTATAAAAAGGATTTTAGATGGTAGAAGTGGATTCGGCATAAGGTAATATAGTTATTTTGATAAATTACACACGTGTTCAAGTACATAGCATTGACATAAACCAGTAATCCTATATCCACCGCAAGGTCTCATGACGTCGAATGCTGGACAAAAAAAAAAAAAATAACTAAAGAAGTAAATGAAAATAACAGATAGCCGCAGTTGAGTTGAAGTAGTTGATGCTGTGTGAAACTTTTACTACGGTTATTACCAGATGGAGCAAACGAAACCTAAAATCAATGAATTTTCCAAACCAATTTCCTTTTTGTCTTTGTTATCTATTAAATAAAAAAACAATTTTTTTTAACTGCAAGTAAGGAGCGACATTAAAACTTAAAACGAACAGAAATTATTACGTATATGAAAGGGGTTATCCTCTCCTCAACGCCCCACTCTTTACACTAAAGTTTGACTTTTTTCACAACTCTACTTTTTGAAACACGCATGAATAAATAAAACGAAATTTAAATTTCGTCAATACCTCGCTTTTTACACAAAAGCTTGAATTTTGTCCCAAATCTATAAGAATGACCACTGAATCACCAACCTCGTAAAATAAATTGTAGCAATTAATAAAAATTCTTTAGCCCAAAGAGCGAGGTATTGTGGAGGAGACAAACCCCATTATATAGGTAATACTTTATGCTCGTTTTAAATTTTAATGCTGCTCATTACTTCCAGTTGAAAAAAATACGTATTTATTTTCTCATTTTTTTTTAAATAATGCTAGAAAATCCTGCACCCCCTTAATGGAAATTCTCTTCCCTCGTGATAAATTCCTCAATGGAAAGATCCTCCCACGTAACCTCCCTATCCCCGACCTACTCCCCCCCAACGCGAAAAAGCCCTCCTGAAAACCGTCTGCACACTTCATAATAAAGATTCCTATATGTAGATTAAATATATAAGAAAACAAGTTTATTTTTAACTGAAAGTTAGGAGCGACATTAAAACTTAAAACGAACAGAAATTACTTCGTATATGAAAGAGGCTGCCTCCTCATCAACGCCCCGGTCTTTACGCTAAAGTTTGACTCTTTCTCTTAACTCTACTATTTACCATCAACTCAAACTTCTTCTGCGACTTTATTCTATTGCTTTCATTACAAGCAACCAATTCCTATGGTTTTTATCAGCTTCAGATCATAGTTTTTTTTAATAATTTCTAATTGACAAAATCAATTTTTAAGCATCCACTTTGATCTTGTTTAGCGTATTGATTTGATACGATTTAATCATCAAAATTATCGGAGAAGTTGAGATTCAAGAACTTGTACAATACTTCGTTATAATTCGAAATTCGTTAGATTTTAGCCAATTTCGCATATAGCTGCGATATTTGTATATCTAGCCGAAAAGTCGTGTTGCATGCAAATGATCGTTTATGTGGGAATCCAGGGTAATACATTTATACAGAATGACTTAGCTCATGTCACTTGTCGCAAATCTAAATAAGAACAGAATCTGCATTATTTGCATGTCAGATTGTCAGAAGGTATAATTCAAGAGTCAATTGAAGTTCCAAAACACCAGATAATTTCCTTGAAACGCATTTAACAACCAATTGTTTGCATCGGAAGACGATTTCGTAATTTTGTCTTGAAATTACGGAGTAGCATAAACTCCCTCTCTGCAGCTACCGACGAGAGTGGCAGATCACAAAACATCTGCACAACATCACAAATAACTATGCATTTTTCTAAGCCCTTGGCACTCGTACTTTTTCTTAAGTCAGGCCAAAAAACTGAAGATTCACTTCAGCAGTAGCTACGCAGAATCCCCAAGCAGGTGGGAAAACAAACTGTCCAGAAACAGAATGCTATCGTGGTCTCCACCAAAGACAGTTTTTGGATAGAAAAGCGACAGTGCTTTCAGTATGTCATCTTCGTCGTCGACTCTACTCCTGATTTTGATTCATACAGTTTAACCATGTACACTAAACAGTCCTCCCTAAATCTTGGAAGCTCTATAGGACCCAGCTCACTGCTATACTTTCCCAGGTGCACCATAATGTTTCATCCAAGACTTAACTCTTCCATAGGCGAAAAATTTTCTTTCGTGAACTCCATTGAAAATGGGCTCTGCCTCTCCATCAAAGAAGCTTTGATGAAAAGTCTAATTTTTGATTTTGAAAGTAAAGTTTAGAGTAATTTTTAACAGTCACATGAATCTGCGTGTCAGAAGACTAGCACTCAGAATTGGTGCTGTTGATTTTCTGTAGCATGACTCCCTATTCTTATGGAGAGAAAAGGTGGATTTCCCCGCATTATTTGAAACACGATATAAAATTTAACAAGGAAAAACAATTTTTAAACTAAAAGTAATGAGCAACATTAAAACGAACAGAGATTATCTGAGGTGAGAGGCTGGATCCACCTCCTTAACAGTTCAGTCTTAAGGCTAATTATAAGTTTTTGTCCATATTATTTAAAAGCAACTCCTTAAACACAAGAACCGTTCAATTAGTCAGAAGATTTTTGGAATAAAAAGAAAACTTTGGCGTAAAGAGAGACGTATTGAGCAGGGGTTATCCCTCTTGTATGCGTGGAAATTTCTGTTCTCTTGTTTCAATGTTGCTCCTCACTTTCAGTTGACAAAAATGATTTAAAAAAAATTTAATCACTGAAAGCCTGAAATAATTATTAGGAGAAATATTGACAAGTTTCTGATTTGAATAGCCAGTAGCATATTTTTCTTTATCCTAAGACAGAGTAATTCCAAATCAGGGTTTTTGGTCAATGTTGATATTACCTGAACAATTGTTTTGGATCACGAAACTATTGTTAAAAGATGTACTTTGACTTTTTGAACATCTTTTCTCTCTTGCAAAACTACCGCAAACTCACTGTTATGGAGTTATTATATATTTTTACATTAGGGGGGGGGGGTAAAGCATAGCATATATTAAATACAGCAATGGTTAGTTTGCGTATTTATAAATGCTATGCTTTACCCCCAACCCCCTAATGTGCAAATATATAGCCCTAATTTGTTTCTAAACTATTACAGATTCTCGATTTCAAATATCCGATCAACGAATACGGAAATAATTGCAATTCTATATGTATAAATGCAAGAACACTTGGGCCGGAAAATTCCAGAAAGGTGAGTTTGAGGTAGTTTTGCAAGAGAGAAAATATTTTTAAAAAGTCAAAAGGCATTTATTAACAATAGTCTCATGACCCAAAACAATTGTTCAGGTAATATCAACATTGACCGGGTTTTTTCAATGTTCATTCCTGTGATAGAAGTTTTTCTACTTTATTCAAAATTTATAAAGAATACTCTTTAATTGCTAATTAAGTTTTCGCATTAAATTTTGACATATCTTAGATTCAGTCAGGTCAAACAGAAAAAACTAATGAAGTCGACATTGAGAAGAATTACCTATCTGGGAATTACATTATCAGATTAGCAAGCTGGGCCCCAAAATAACAATTACGATCTTCTGAGACTCCAACTTTTCAAAAATTATTCGAAAATTATACCATCAAATTCTTGACCTAATGAAAGTCAAGACTAAATTTATTATTTATCTTGTGTAAAATTTTACTTTGGTTTTGCCGTATTTTCAAAACTAAATTTAATAATTTGAAATTTAGATTGAACATTGTGTACACTTAATAATATATGCAAAATATTTCTCATAATATTTTTTTTTACAAGATATTCCCTTAAAACAGATTAAAAACTATATCAAAAGCATATAGTCGAAAAATAAAGCTGAAACAAAGACTTAATACGCATGCAAAGATTCTGTTGGATCATAGGAGTGCGATCTCCGTTTTTCCCTGTTACCCGAAGACAAACAAAAAGCTTGCTTCACAATAGTTCTGCATAATTTCACTGGTTTAAGTGTGTTTCGTATTTATGTAAGTTAACACTTTTAATCCTAAAGTTAGCCATACAGTTTTCAGTTATCGCCCGAGCTTCATATGCTCATATATTTCTGATGGGAGAAGTTCATACCATAGTCAGTGGGATCCGTTGGAGGGGGGAGGGATCAATTTAGAATAGTTGCGTTTGCTTTTTTTTCATTTTTAATTCAGTTTTTGATATTTTTATAACAAAGTGACCTAGAGTTTTATTTCTTTACGACGACTCCATGGCCCTATTTCTTTTCTGTTAATTACACAATATACTATTTAGTACTTTTAATTCGATGATTTATTCTTTTATTTTTTGTTCGGAAACTTGGCACTGTTAAAGAGTTGATGGATACAAACAATATATAATTAACCCCAATTCAAGGATAGGCAACTATTTTTGTCCTAAAAACCTTTCGAAAAAATAATTCCAAAACAATACGCCATGTACGTGTCTATATAGCGACAAATACATGTTGTTTAACATGCTGTTTAAAATACAGCTCTAAAAAGTCAATGTTATTCAAATGACGTTATTTATTTATCTTATCTAGGTACTAATTAATAATATATACTTTCATGTATGAGAGGGGAGGGAGATAGAAATGAAAACTAAACAAGAAATTTTCAAAGACGATCATGTGAATAAAAATTCTAAATTAGTTGAAATCTTAATAGATTCATCGTAAAAGCTGTTTTTTTTCCCCTAGAGAACCTTCACTAGCTCATCTAAAGGTCGTAACTGTTAACCCCAATTTATTCCCTAGTCAGTTTTGACCTTTTAGTATGCAATTTATTTCTAAATTAGCAAATTAATTAATTTAAACCTAAAATTAATCAGAAATTAATATTAATTATCGAAATAAACATGAAAGGTCAACGCTTTTAAAGTCAAAGCTGTATTTATCATCTATCTTGTGTAAAATCCCACTGTGGTTTTACCGTGTTTTTATGGCACTTGGTATTAACTAAATGACATATAGCGATCGTCTGTCGGTCGGTTTGTCTGTCTGTCCCGGTGTTGCTACTTAAGGCACTTCCAGGTAAGCTAAGTTCGATGAAATTTGGCGGGCGTATCAGGGACTGGACCAGATTATATTAGAAATAGTCATTTTCCCGATTTGACCATCTGGGGGGGGGCAGTTAATGCGGAAAAAATAGAAAAATGAAGTATCTTAATGAAATTTAATGTTTGGAAGGATATCGTGCCTCAGAGCTCTTATTTTAAATCCCAACAAGATCAGGTGACATTGGGTGATTTGGAGGGGGAGCCTAAAATCTTGGAAAGCGCTTAGAGTGGAGGGATCGGGATGAAACTTGGTGGTAAAAATAATCACAAGTTCTATATACGTGATTGACATAACCGGAACAGATCTGTTCTGTTTGGAGAAGTTGGGTGGGGGAGGAGGGTTAATTCTGAAAACTTAGAAAATGAGGTATTTTTAACTTACGAAGGAGCGATCGGATTTCAATGAAATTTGAAGTTTGGAAGAATATCGTGTCTCAGAGCTCTTATTTTAAATTCCAACTGGATCAGGTGACATTGGGGGGAATTGAGGGGGGAGCCTAAAATCTTGGAAAACGCTTAGAGTGGAGGGATCGGGAAGAAACTTGGTGGTAAAAATAATCATAAGTCCTAGATACGGGATTGACATACTGGAACGGATATGCTCTTTTCGGTGGAGTTGGGAGGAGGAGGGTTAATTCTTCAAAATTAAAAAAGAGGTATTTTTAACTTACGAAGGAGTGATCGGATCTTATTGAAATTTGACGTTTGGAAGGATATCATGTCTCAAAGCTCTTATTTTAAATCCCGATAGGATCCGGTAAAGAGACAGTTGGGGGGGGCGGAACCTAAAATCTTGGAAAACGCTTAGAGTATAAGGATAGAGATGAAACTTGGTGGGGAAAATAAGCACAAGTCCTAGATACGGGATTGACATAACCGGAACGGATCTGTTCTCTTTGGGGGAGTTGGGGGGGGGGGTTAATTCTAAGAAATTAGAAAAAATGAAGTATTTTCGTCTTACGTAAGAGTGATCGTATCTTAATAAAATTTCATGTTTAGAAGGACCTCGAAACTCGGATCTCTTATTTTAAATACCGACCGGATGCAGTGTCATTACGGGGAGGGGGCGGAAATCTTGGAAAACGCTTAAAGCGGAGAGATCAGGCTGAAACTTGTTTGAAAAAATAAGCATAAGTCCAAGATAGGTGACTGACATAACCGGATCCGCTCTTTTGTGGGGTTGGGGGGTAGTAATTCGAAAAAATTAGAAAAAGTGAGGTAGCTTTAACTTACGAAGAGGTGATCAGATCTTAATGAAATTTGTTATCTAGAAAGATCTTGTGCTTTAGAAATCTCATTGTAAATCCCGACCAGATCCAGTGACGTTGAAGGGAGCTGGAGGAAGAAACTGGAATTATTGGAAAACGTGAAAATCTAGGTATCTTACGAATGGGTGATCAGATCTTAATGAAACTTGATATATACAAGAATCTTATGTCTCTAATGCTTCATTTTCAATTCGAATCGGATCCAGGGACATAGAGGGTTGAAGAGGGGAAACAGAAATCTTGGAAACCGGAAATCTTAGAAAACGCTTAGAGTGGAGAGCTCGGGATGAAAATTGGTGGGAAGAATAAGCACAAGTTGTACATACGAGATTGACATAATTGGTACGGATCCGTTCTCTTTGGGGGAGCTGTGATATTTAGAAGGACCTTGCGACTCAGAGCTCTTATTTTAATCCCCGATCGGCATTAAGCCACTGAATTTTCCCTTTAAAGCAATCTATTGATTTCTTAGAATTTCGCTAGAGCTCATACCATACAAGCTCTTGGCTCTCCTTGACCTCGTCTCAAGTGCCATATACGTGCCTCTTGTTAAAACTCAAATTAGAAAGTGAAAATGCACAATTTACAAACTCGCAATCCAGGACTCACAATCCGGAGATATCCAAAATCAAATCCATAATCTGATTTTAAGGCAAAGTTCTCAAATTTAAAATGTAGATTATGAACTCATGATCATGATTGTCAAAAAAGCATTGTTTTGACGATCTAGATTATCAGCAAGATTGTATGTTTAGAATCAAGATGCTGAATTTATAATCTTATTTGTCGGTGGAAAAGGTCTTCCAAAAACCGAACACGACGACTAATGTATCAGGTGGGTTGAAGGTCAACGACTTCACAGCTTGACGTTAAAAACTTCCTGGACCAATTTCCTGGTTACTCTTGTTCAGCATTGGATAACTGAGATCAGCGCACATCAGAACCCTGAATTTTGTAAAAACATGGTCACTCTGATGAAATTATGGTGAAATATTGATAAATTCCCGTAAAGTGTGATAAAAATTTGGCGAAATTCTGAAGCTACCACCTCCCAAGTTTGGAAGGTGGGGAAAAGATACTTCGTAGACGTTTAATTATCAAGCATTGATCATATAAACCTGTAGATCACTCATGACTTGAAGAAAAGTGTGCTTGTTACATAAGCAACGCAATAGCGCTGCCCATGGGATCTATGCATTATTTATTTAGTTTTCTTTTCACCGAGGTCCCTCAAATAGAACGAGTTGTCATAGAACTTTTGGAGGGGGCTCATTCGACTGAAAATTGGAGGTTCTAGTGCTCTTTTTAGACTCAAAAATTTTGAAGAAAAAGCGGACCCCAGGCCCCTCGATTCCCCACAAACTGGCTGGGCCAGAGAAAAAATTGTTGCAGGCGAAAATTTTTCAGCATAGTTGAAAGGTCCAGTTCTATGCCTGTGAGGTGACAGCCCCGACAGCTCTTTTGGTAAGGGCTGGAAGCTATTTAATTTGCCCATTACTTAAATATAGTGTTTGTTATATTAAATATAGCATTTTGACCCATGCTGTCAAAAATTCTAAGGGTATTGAGGTGAACCTTCCAGGGAATGTTAAGGGGAGTTTTGAACAAAAAAATAAATAAAAAGTAATAATAAACACTCGATGTGGATGCAGATTGCAGAAAGGACGTATCTCAGGAATGGCTTATAGTACTAAGTCGGAACATTCAGGAAATAATGAAGGGGATGATTAATTGACCATAAGGCAACATGCGTGCGCTACTACTACAACTATTACTGCTACTTTTACTATTATTGCTGCTACTACTAACACAACTACTACTTCTACCTTGACTATTACTAAGGCTATGAATATTAAGGTGAAAATGCAGAGAATATTGAGGTGGAAGTTGAACTAAGTCAAATTATACTATATTCATACAGGTTGTAAAAAGGACGTATAAGCAATATTTTAGGAACGGTTTAGAGTGATAAGTTAAAACTTACAGGGCATGACGAGGGGGCTGCTGATTTTGTTCAGTTCAGCAGCTTTGTCTCTAGGAATATTGGGTATGTCAAACCCTCACAATCATGGTATTGGCCCATTATGCTTCTAAACAAAATGTTCCATTAAAACTAAATCAAAAGACACTGTGTGTACGATTGCCAATATAAAACCTCAGCATTATATCGAGAACGATAATAGTTATATAAACAATAATAGTTAATTATATTAAACTATTCGTGTCAGGATTAAAAATTGTTGAAAATGTTTCACCAACATTCAAATAGCAAGGCAAACTATGGATTATTATAGAAAAATTACCGAAAAGATACGAAATATTATTTTTTCCATGAAATAGAGTATACCAGAAAAAAAAAACAGAAATTAATTTGAATAGCTTCTTCCACAAAACAAGTTTTTCAAAGAAAAGTAACGAGCCCTAGAAAGTCAAAAACGAGCAAAAATAAAGTCAAATAACCTTCCAAGTGTAAAACTACCGCAAATCACCATCAATAAATAAATAAAACTCAAAACGAACAGAAATTAAAATAAATAACGAAGTCAAACTCAAAACGAGCAAAAATTAACATGTATAGGGCTGACAACCTCCATGCCTTCTCAAAAACAGAATATAATCTGCACTTAATAGAAAAAATGCATTCAAAATGTTTTCCCTTTCTTACTTTAATAAATACAAAATTATTAAAACTTTAACGAATAAATATGAGTATATGTATATTAAACCGACAATCCGCGGTCGTTTTTGTTTTAGCAAATGTTGAGTGGGACGTTGTAAGCCGACTTTTCCTTTTGTAGGCTTATACGTTAATCCAGGTTATTCTAAACCCGAGTTCATGTAAGTCAAAGTTCAAGCGAGTTAGTGAGGAATTTAAATTCACCTTCTAGTTTTTAGTAGTCTGACACGATGGTCAATAAGCATCAGTTATATTAACTTAGCTCACTTTTTGTTATTCCACTAAGCTGGTTAGGTTGGGGATGGGAATTTTAAGCAGGTTTTTAGTATATCTTGAGGGGTGGTATGCACATAGTTTCCTTTGATTTAGTTCCAAATTTATCTATAGATTTCCTGAAAGTTTCACCTTAATACCCTTAACCTCAGTGGTAACAGATGTCGTAGTATTTGTAGTAGTAGAACTAGTAGCAAAATGCATATAGTTCGAACGACTGAGGGGATTTTTCAAATAGATCGATATGAAAAGATTAATAATGCAAAGACGAAAAAAAAGTATGAGTAAAAAACTTTATGCTATGGCAGCAGCCTGTTTTCACAAGGATTTTGTAAACAGGCTATTGTTTTGTGTATTTTTTGTAATTATTTGCTTTTTTCATTTTTATTTAACATAACATAAGACTAGAAATCTAGCTTGATTTTTCTGGTCTTTGGTGGTTTTAATAGCTGCTGATGGCCATAAGGGGTATCTCTGAAATGAAGCTAGGAAAACATTGTACGGTTTGTATTTTGCCATTTTACGATCTCCAGTCACAATGGGGAGGTTACACTACAGGTAACACATTTCAACAATAAGATGTTCCAATTTGCCACCCCCAAAAGTACCCACGTTTGTAATATGTTTTTGGTTATTCACACAAGTTCTTCAAATTGAACTCTGACAGTGAACTGACAGATGAGAAAATTTTTTTTAAGAAAATAGAGACGAAAATTTCACATTTTTGATTCTGAGAGCTGAAAAATCCACAATAAACTTTTCTTATATCCTAAAGTCGATAGCGTCATTTTCATCTAATAAGCTCAACCGTTTATAGTTGCTTTTTCCCGTTTTCAAAAATCGGGCATGTTTTTTCTGGTTTGTAACTGTTCATACAATCATTGGCCTTAAGAAATTTTTCATCACTAATTTTGCAATGTAAAAATTAGATAAAAATAAATACCACTACTTCTGCTTCATAGATGCTGTGAAGTTCCTGGGTAAATAAAACTATTTGTATTCCAATAGGAAGAGAACAATCACACTGCAGCACCCTTACTCGGGCTTAGACCCCAAGTGAAGAGATTTGTGATAAATTCCTACCTTCTTGTTTCCAACCCCTATTTATTTTTATTTGAAGGCTCATGGTGAATTTAAGGATTTAGGTATTCAAATGAAGCCTCTGAGCAGCATTGCCACCTCTCCAGGAGAGCCCTGAGGAAAAAAAAATAACGCATAAACAAATAAACACGCATCCGTGATCTGTCTTCTAGCAAAAAATACAAAATTCCGCAATTTTGTAGATTGGAGCTTGAAACTTCTACAGTAGGGTTTTCTGAGACGCTGAATCTGGTGGTACTATTTCAAACAGTTCGTAGTAACGAACTGTAGTAAGGAGCGACCCGGCTCAATAGTAAACAAAACTCTAAAAAATGGAATTTTGGTACCAATAGTTACATCAAAAGAATTACATTTTAATGCCGAATTCAAATATATAAGTTTCATCAAAATTAGTTTCACCCATCAAAAGTTACAAGCCTGAGAAAATGTACCTCCTTTTCGAAAACAGGGGGAAACACCCCCTATAGGTCATACAATCTTAACAAAAATCACACCATCTGATTCTCTCTTACAAAACTACCGCAAACTCACCGACCGTTATTATATATTTGCAAATTAAGGGGGGGGGTAAAGCATAGCATATATTAAATACAGCAATGGTTAGTTTATGTATTTAATATATGACATGCTTTACCCCCACCCCCTAATGTTCAAATGTATAGCCCAAATTTGTTTCTAAACTATTACAGATTCGCGATTTCAAATATCCGATCAACGAAAACGGAAATGCGTGCAATTCTATATTTGTAAATACAAGAATATTTGGGCCGGAATAATTCCATATCGGTGAGTTTGCGGTAGTTTCAATACGATGTTCTAAAAGTCAAAATGCATCTATTAACAATAGTTTCATGACCTAAAACAATTGTTCAGGTAACATCAACATTGACCGGTTTTTTTTTTAATGTTCTTTCCTGTGATAGAAGTCTTTCTACTTCATTCAAAATTTAGAAAGAAAACTCTTTCATTGCTAATTTAGTTTTCGCAATAAAATCTTGCCAAATCTTAGATTGAATCTGGACAACAACAAAAATTTAACTAACGAAGTCGACACTGAAAGCAATTACCTGTCTTTCCGTCACATTATCAGATTAGCAAGCTGGGCCCCGAAATCACAATTACGTTCTTCTGAGACACCAACTTTTCAAAAATTATTTGACAAACAATGTTTATTACTTGACTATGTAAAAGTCAACACTATGTTTATAATCGATTTTGTGTAGAATTTTACTTTGGTTTTACCGTATTTTTTAAACTGAATTTCAAGAACTGAAATTTGGATTGAATATTGTGTACTCTCAATAATATATGAAAAATATTTCTCATTACATAATTCCCTTAAAACAGATTAAAAATTACATCAAAAGCATATAGTCGAAAATTTAAAGCTGAAACAAAGAGTTAATACGCATGCAAAGGTTCTGTTGAATCATAGGAGACCGATCTTCGTTTTTCCCTGTTACCCGAAGACAAAAAAAGCTTGCTTCACTATAGTTCTGCATAATTTCACTGGTTTAAGTGTGTTGTGTATTTATGTAAGTTAACACTTTTAATCCTGAAGTTAGCAAAACCGTTTTCATTTATCGCCCGAGCTTCATATGCTCGCATATTTCCGATGGGAAATGCTCACATCATAGTCAGTTGGATCGTAGTCAGTTGGGAGCGATTTAGAAAAGTAGCTTTTTTAATTAATTTTTTGTTATTTTTATAATAAAGGGACCTAGAGTTTTATTTGTTTACCACGACTCCATGGCCCTATTTCTTTTCTGTTAATTACACATTATGCTATTTAGTACTTTTGCTCCGATGATTTATTCTTTTACATTTTGCTCGGAAACTTGGCACTATTAAAGAGTTGATGAATACAACTAATATATAATTAACCCCAATTCAAGGATAAGCAAGTATTTTCGCCTTAAAAACCTTTCAAAAAAATAATTCTGAAACAATACGTCATGTACGTGTTTGTATAGCGACAAATACATGTTGTTTAACATGCTGTTTAAAATACAGCTCTGTAAAATCAATGCTATTCAAATGACGTTATTTATTTATCATATCCAGGAACTAATTAATAATATATACTTTCATACATGAGGGAGGTAGAAATGAATACTAAACAAGAAATGTTCAAAGACGATCATGTGAACAAAAATTCTAAATTAATTGAAATCTTAATAGATTCATCGTAAAACCTGTTTTTTTTTCGAGAGAATTTTCACTAGCTCATCTAAAGGTCTTAACTGTTAACCCCAGTTTATTCCCTGGTCAGTTTTGACTTTTTAGCAAACAATTTTTTTCTAAATTAGCAAATTAATTAATTTAAATCTAACATTAATCCGAAATTAATATTAATTATTGAAATAAACACTGAAGGAAGTTCATATATGACGTTTGTTCACATTATCAGATAACTAGCTAACTTGGCTCCAGAATTATAACTACGATCTTCTAAGACACCAGTTTATCAAAAAGCAAAACAATAAATAGTTAAACAATTACCTTTTTTAAAGTCAACGCTGTATTTATCTTCTATCTTGTGTAAAATCCCACTGTGGTTTTACCGTGTTTTTTAAGCTAAATTTCTAAATTTGAATTTTGGATTGAATATCATGTACTCTTACTAATGTATGCAAAGTATTTCTCATTCCAAAATTTTACCAAAACAGATCCAAATTATATGAAAAGCTTATTGTCGAAAACTTAAAGCTGATGCGAAGAGTTACTACTCATGCAAAGACACTGTTACATCATAGGAAAGCGATCTTTGCGTCTCCCTGTCAACCCCCCCCCCCAAAAAAAAAGCTCGCTTCACCATAGTTATACATATTTTCACTGGTTTAAGTGTGTTGTGTATTTACGAAAGTTAAAAGTTTTAATCCTTAAATTCAGCGAAACCGTTTTCAGATACTAAAGGAAGCCAAAGGAAAGAGAGCCGAAAAGGGATAAACCACGTAAAAAATGTGTGTTGCTCCATTCTTGGTTGCCACCCAATAGACTATTACCCTTAATAAGCAAAATATAAGTTCTATTTTGTAACTGAGTGACCCCTTTTCAGTTTTCCAGAAACAATTTTTTATGTGATTTGGTTGGAGTAACAAAAAAAACTCAAATTTTTCATTGCAATGTAAGTAAATAACGAGCATTTTGAATAACGAAAGTATAAGAGCCTAAGCTGTTGATAGCACTTAATCAAAGAATAAGCTTTTTATGTAGATCTTAAATATGTACTTGTTTTTTGTAATTAGTGCAGTTCGTGTAGTTATAAAAATCACAAGGAAAAACACTTCAGAAGGGGCAATTCCGATAAAAATATGCCCTCAACATTTGCTTGCATTACAAGAGCATCATGTCACTTTGCAAAAGATTTAATTTTTTACAGTTATGAAGCATGAAAGTGTAAAATAAGTTGATTTTTGGCATTAAAAATTAAATTAAAAATATTGAAACCTCAATGAAACACCTGTGTCCAAGTGTATGGAATGAACTACCAGTGAGCATTAGGGCGGCGGAGCTTGTACCTCAGTTTAAAAAGAAATTAAAAGATTATTTTTTGGGGAATAAATGTTGAATTTTTTTATGGGTGGCAGGGAGATTGGAGGAGGAAGGGTCGGTCTAGGGAGGTGAGGGTGGGCTGGGAATGTAAGGTTGGGCAGGGGGGTAAGATAGGGCTCGGAGGAATGAAAGGGGAGAGGGAGAGTTGTGTATTAATGAGTAAGAGAGATTGGATTTGTTATTATAGGCAAGTAGACATGTGGACTTTCGCGGGAATACAAACCCTCATAGATTTCCCCAGCGCGAAAGTATTGTATTTTATTTATTTATTTGTGAATGTTGAAATAAACTTGAACTTTGAAAAAGATTTAAATTTTTATAGTTATGAAGCATGAAAGTGTCAAATAAATTGATTTTTGGTATAAGAAATTACATTAAAAATATTGAATTTAAAATCTGTATTTGATTTTCTTAAGACTGTCGATAAACTGTCGATATTGTTAAAAAAAAATATCCGCCCAAATCTTTGCATTGGTCAACAGAGCTGAATGCTAGGAGTTTATATATTAGTTTTTGTAAACAGGCTGTTGTTTTGTGTATTTTTTGTAATTATTTACTTTTTTCATTTTTATTTAGTTTTAATTGACGCAATTTTTCCATTTCCTTTCGAAGAATGTTTGTCCCTAAGCTTCATTAAATAACAAAAACCAGGTTTTTCAACTGAAAGTAAGGAGCAGCACAGAAATTTCAAACGAAAAGAAATTATTGCGTGTATATGGGGTTTGGCCCTTTCTCAATACCCCGCTCTTCACGCTGAAGTGTTTTGGCTCTTTGAAAGAATGGTACTTATTGTTCTAATTAAACGAACCTTGTATTTCAGGAGTCGTATTTAAAAAATCGGGACAAAATTTAAAGTTAAGCGTAAACAGCAATGTGTTTAGGAGGGGGCAACCCTCCTCGTATACAAAAAAATCGTTTTGTTTTAAGTATTAAAGTTGCTCTTTACTTTCTGTGGGAAAAGAGTTGTTTTTATTTAATTTCTGATTGTTTTGAAATAACGCCAGGATACCTGGCTCAATTTCCACAGAAAAATCCCCCTCCGCACAGAAATATCCTCTGGAAACTACAATCCTGGCGAGAATTTACCTCGAGCAATTACCATTAACATCTCCACGCGTAAAATTGAATCGTCGAAGAGAAAGCCAGACATATAAACGACTTTGTGTAGAAATTCTGGCAAATTAACCCAACGTAAAATTTCTCCTGAAAATTTCACTCTCTGGAACCTTCCCTTTCCATAAAAAATTATCCCCATGCAAAATCCTCTCAGCAGAAAGATCTTCCTCCCCTTCCCACCCGAAAATGTATGCAGACTTCTAAATAACAAATAAAATAATCGGCAAATTTTATAACTTAAAAACCTTTTAACAGGGGCTTTACCGGTTCATTTTATCTCCAGAGACATAGTTATTGGACCTTTCAACTATGCTAAACAAAAATGTTATCTCAAAATTTAGATTGGAAGATTTTTGGAAAAAAGTGGCATGGGAGGTGGCTAGTGGCCCTCCAATTTATCGTTCAGTTAGAAATTGCACTATAACTTTTAATTTCCGTTAGAAATAGCCCTCTCCCAAAATTAATGGCCCACTTAGTCAAAAAGATCACCCCTGGGGAAAAAAAGACATATAAATAACTATCCCTGATATTTCATTTAGCGAAAATTACGAAATTCCACGTTTTTGCAGATATGAGCTTGAAACTTTTACAGTAGAGTTGTTTGATACGCTGAATCTGATGGCCTGATTTTCATTAAAATTCCATGACTTCAAGGGGATCTTTTCCTATTTTTGAAAAGTCAGAAAAATTTCCTTGAGTTTAAGGTACTTGTCCCTTAAATTCCTAGTTAATTGCTTTTAAAATGTGTAAATCAATAAATATGTGTTGATTCGTACCGTCCGTTGGTAAAATTCTAGTTAATTGACTTCTTGCTATCTCAAAAAGAGTTTAGCTTGGGAAAATAAAATTTTCAGAGATTAATCTACAGACTAAATTATGTCCCGAGAAGCTATTTTGAAGCAATACCTCCACTCCTTCTCCCTCTAGAGGGCCCTGACCTTTGATGACCTTTAAAAATATGTGTGTTGTAAAAGTGAAACCTTGCAACATAGATCTTCTGCTTAATTGAAGTATAACAAAATTGTTTTCAGCTTCATAACTTTGCTCAATTCCATTTTATAAGGTTTCAAAAATATGCAAATACATTTCCTAAATTTTGGAAAAATAACATTGATATGGCTCAAAATTCTACTCAAATAACAGGAATAACATTTTCAGAACTAAGGATTGAGAAAAAGCAACTAGTAACTGAAAATTAAGGTATAATGTTGTTTTGTAAAAATTTCAATAGGTATAGACCTGTCTTGTAGGCAAATTTCAGGACCGTCTAGAGGGAGAAGGAGTGGAGGTGGGTACTTTAAAATACTTTTTCAAAGCATACTTTAGCCTTTAGACCCTTCCCTGAAAGTTTCATTTTCCTAACCTAACGCCTTTCCGAGATAGCAAGAAGTCAATTAACTAGAATTTTACCTCTTCCGTTGTTTAAATTTACAATTTCAATGTTGGAAAAATTTAAATATACTTAAAATTTTGGTGATGAATAGTAATGTTCGTGAAAAGTTGATGGACTCACCTCCTCCTAATACCCCGCTCTTTACGCTAAAGTATTTTTAGTAATTTCAACTATTTATTCTACGGCTTTTGTGATTCAGGGGTGATTCTTAAGAAATTGGGACAAAATTTAAGCTTTAATGTAAAGAGCGAGGTGCTGACGAGGGGGTGAACCCCCTCATGTACGTAATAAAAATATGAGAATACAAAAGTTCGTTACGTAAGCTAATTTGTAAGTTACGTATACTTTTACTAATAAAAACATTCGTAAAAAATTAAAAGTTCTAGTTGCCTTTTTAAGTGACCAAGAAATCGGAGGGCAACTAGGCCTCCTCCCCCGTTCTTTTTTCTCAAAATCATTTGATCAAAACTCTGAGAAAGCCATTTAGCCAAAAAAAAAATAAATATGCAAATTTCGTTGTAATTATTCATCTGCGGAGAGCCAAAATCAAAATATGCATTGATTCCAAAACGTTCAGAAATTAAATTAAAAAAACAAATTTTTTAACTGAAAGTAAGGAGCAACATTAAAACTTAAAACGAACAGAAATTACTTCGTATATGAAAGGGGTGCTTCCTCCTCAACGCCCCGCTCTTTACGCTAAAGTTTCTTACTGTTTTAAAAAGTAGTGTTGAAGAGTCAAACTATATAATACAGTATATATGCTATATATAATACAGTATATATACTATATAATCTAGTATAATACATTCATACAGACTGACTTAGCTCATGTCACTTGTCACAAATCTGCATAAAAACAGAATCTGTATTATTTGCATTTCGGATTGTCCGAAGGTATAATTTAGGAGTCAATTTACGTTCCAAAACACCAGATAATTTCCTTGAAACGCATTAAACAAATGGTTGTTTGCATCGGAAGACGATTTCGTAATTTTGTCTTGAAATTACGGTGTAGCATAAACTGCTTCTCTGCAGCAACCGTCGAGTGTGGTTGCTGCAACACAACATAAACATAAACATAAAAATAACTGTGCATTTTTCTAAGCCCTTGGCACTCGTACTTTTTCTTAAATCAGCCCAAAAAACTGAAAGATTCACCTCAGCAGTGGCTACGCAGAATCCCCAAGCAGGTGGGCAAACCAACTGTCCAGAAACATAATGCTATTGTGCTCTCCACCAAAGACAGTTTTTGGATACAAAAGCTTTCAGTGTGTCGTCTTCGTCGTCAACCCTACTCCTGACTTTGACTCATACAGATTAACTATGTACACCTAAATCTTGGAAGCTCTATAGGACCCAGCTCACTGCTATACTTTCCCAGGTGCACCATAATGTTTTGTCCTTGACTTAACTCTTCCATAGGGGAAAACTTTTCTTTCGTGAGCTCCATTGAAAATGGGCCCTGCCTGTCCATCATAGAAGCTTGGATGAAAAGTCTAAGTATTGATTTTGAAAGTAAAGTTTACAGTAATTTCTAAGAGGCACATGAATATGTGTGTCAGAAGACTAGCACTCACAATTGGTGGTGTTGATTTTCTGTAGCATGAATTTTTTTCCTTTTTTTGTCAGAGAGCCAATGGTCATATAAGATCGGGAGAGGGCTTACTCGAACAGAAATTATAGGTCTGGATCCCAGTTTTGTGACCAAAACCATCAGAGGGCAACTATATTCCCCCTCCCTTCCACACTCCTTTGTTTCCAATGTCACCCGATCAAAATGTTGAAATATCTATGTTGATCAGCATAGTTGAAGGGTCAAGCAATCATGACTCTAGGGATGACCCTACCTTGAAATTCCCTGGGTAAAGGGTGGTAAAATTTGAAAATTTTCCAGTGTTTTCCTATAGTATTTATTATGGGGAAGTAAACATATGTTTTCAGGGGAGGGTGATTTTTCTGTGGGGAACATTTTTCGACGGAGGGGCTTTTCCAAGGGGAGAATTTTCCGTTGGAAGAGAAGTTTCCAGGGATGAACTTTTAAAGTGAAACTATACACGGGGAAAATAACCAGAATTTTTATACAAAGTTCATTTTATTTTGCCCACTTTCTCTTTGAAAATTCAATTTTACATTTAAAGATATTCCAGGAAAATAGCTCAGGTAAAATTTTCAAAGGAGTTGAAGTTTTCAGCTGGATATTACCATGGTGGGTTGGGGATATATTCTTGAGGAGAGACTCCCCACGCGGGAATTCCACACAGGACAAACTTACCATTGAGACAATATGAGAGGAAAATTACCAAGAAAAACTTTTTGCGGGGGGGGGATTTCTGGTATGATTTGAAAAACTAGAAATTGAAAGAAAAAAGAAGTCTTTTTTCAAACGAAAGTAGGCTCAAAGCAACTTTCTTGGCGGAATTGTCCACACAAAATTTTTATAGGAAATATTCATCGGGGATAGAATTGCCTGGGGGAGGGGGGTTCTTACGCGGGAGAAACTTTTCAAGGAGAAATTATCTTGGGTGGGGCATTTATCCATGGAGAGAAAAGATGGATTTCCCCACATAATTTGAAACACGATCAAAAATTGAATAAGAAAAACCAATTTTTCAACTAAAAGTAATTAGCAACATTACAACGAACAGAAATTATCTGAGGTGAGAGGCTGGATCCACCTCCTTAACAGTTCGGTCTTAAGGCTAATTTTAAGTTTTTGTCCATGTTATTTAAAAGCAACTCCTTAAAGACACGAGCCGTTCAATTAGTCAGAAGATTTTGGGAATAAAAAGAAAACTTTGATGTAAAGAAAGAAGTATTGAGGAGGGGTTATCCCTCTTGTGTGCGTGGAAATTTCTGTTCTCTTGTTTCAATGTTGCTCCTCACTTTCAGTTGACAAAAATGATTTTTTTTTAAATTTAATCACTGAAAGCCTGAAATAATTTTTAGGAGAAATATTGACAAGTTTCTGATTTGAATAGCCAATAGCATATGTTTCTTTATCCTAAGACAGAGTAATTCCAAATCAGGGTTCCTGGTCAATGTTGATATTACCTGAACAATTATTTTGGGTCATGAAACTGTTCTTAATAGACGCATTTTGACTTTTTGAACATCTTTTCTCTCTTGCAAAACTACCGCAAACTCACCGACCGTCATTATATATTTGCACATTAGGCGGAAGGAGGGGGGGTAAAGCATAGCATATATTAAATACAGCAATGGTTAGTTTATGTATTTAATATATGCTATGCTTTACCTAATGTTCAAATATATAGCCCAAATTTGTTTCTAAACTATTACAGATTCGCGATTTCAAATATCCGATTAACGAAAACGGAAATGCTTGCAATCAGTGTTGGGAAATACTGAAGTAAAAGTACTTACGTAAAAAATCTGAATACTTGTACTCGACTTAGGTAAAAAATTTCTAAAGTACTTAATACTTATACTTAAGTAAAAAATTGAAGTACTTAAGGGTACTTAAGTACTCAAGTACTTTCTTCATGGTACAGAAAAATTATACCGGCATGATGCAGCGCGATGCGACGAATTGAACTGCCTATATATTAGTGGATGAATGGATTTTAGTCTTTGAGAACACCGGCTTCTGGCTTTGCGCGAAATTTCAAAGAAGGACGCTATCATGGCGGAACTACTATATATATATTGAATGGAAAGTTTTTTGCGATAAATGGGAAAATTCAGAAGGATGGTGCAATATCTGCCATATGCAAAACTGTCCATGCAAAATTCTGAAGGTTCACATGGATGCAACAATGAATTTCCACAAACATCTCAAGATGAGTTTGCCCATCCTTCTGTTTACCAGAATTTTGTTGAGCTGAACTAGAACAGTAAGAACAAAAGAAAATCAAGTAGCAAAGAGGCTAGTGAACTTGTAGGCTCACTTTAGAGGTCGTCTGAAGCTAAAGATAATGAAGATAATGCTGCCTGATTATAGCTCACCTTCTAAAAAAGTTAAGGGAGATTTCTTTGCTGCAAGACCGTTGAAACAGACACAGTCAAAAGTGAATTATTTGGTACTGGACTATATTATGGACGAGCTGCAACCCCTTTGCATTTTTCAGAAGCCATCATTCAAAAATCTGTTAACAGATCTTGCACCTTATGCAAAAGCTCTAGGAAGAAATGCTTTAGCTATGCAAACTGAAGCTAAGTTTATTGAAGTACAGAAAGGTACGGCTCATGATTTTGAACTCACCAACTACATGTCGTTGACAACAGACATTTGGTCTGCCATCAGCAAAAGCTACTCGGGAATGACTGCACACTTTTTCAACGAGAATTTGAAATAGGAATCTTATGCCCTTGCTTGTTCCCGGTTCAAGGGCTCCCACACTTATGACAAAATTGTTCAACAACTGAACGGCGTATTTGCCAAGTACAAAATTGCAGTTAATAAAAAGGTTGGAAGGTTTTTGACCGATAACACCTCTAACTTTAGTAAGGCATTCAGGGAATATCTGTTGGTTTTCGATGAAGATGTTCAAGTCAGTGGTGTAGAAAATAAAGATGAAGAAGGCCAGAATGGCTCATTCTCTTTTTAAAACGTTGGAGAGATACTCGATTCTCATGATGACCCCGAGTATTTCCAACTTCCTCCACACCAAATTTGTCAGCCACACACTTAACCTGCCTGCATCCACTTATGCTGATAAAGCCTACTGTGTACATAAGAAACAGTACCAGGCCAGTTTTTCAAAGTGTATTACTCTCTGGGATACCTTTAATAAGAGTTCAAAAGCTGTTGATGCAGTGAAAGAGGTATATGACAAACAGCTTATAAGACAAATGGTAACCAGGAGCAACTCGAAGTATGAAAGTGTCAAATGTTAGATGGATTGTCACAAAATTGGAAAACTTGCTGACGTATGTGATGCTTTGCAAAAATCAAGGCTAACTTCTTGTGATATTGAAATTCTTGAAGAACACATGAAAATTATGGAGCCAGTAGCAGTGGCATTGGACATTCTTCAGGGGGAGGAAAAATGCTACTTTGGTGCTATTTATCCTACAATCAAATCGCTTAAAAGGAAGCTCAAAAAGTTGAAAGATTTGGCGAAAGTCAGCCAGCCTTTGGTGCATGCTCTATCTGCGGGTTTCGAAAAACGATTCTCCACAATCCTGGACGATATAGTTCTTCTTGCAAGAGACTATGTTATTACCACAGCAAGTCATCCTATCTTCAAATTGAAGTGGTTTCCTGATAACCAGAAGGATGTAGCAGTTGAACTCTTGGTGAGCGAAGCGAAAAAGGTCGAAGATTTCAGAAGTACTTACAAGGCTAATAAAGGTAGCTTTACGTCTGGAGATGAATACTTTGATCTTAGTGATGAAGAAACTGCTCCTGATAATTCTGGCAACCATGGCCGTGAAACCAACTCTGTGAATGTGGAGGTTTTGTCATATTTGTATGAGAGGCAAAAGGAATTATCTGTGCTCAAAGTGTACCCAAGGATAAAGAAAGTTTTCAGGAAGTAAAACTGTATCATTCCTTTGTCTGCACATGCAGACTGACTTTTTTCGGTATGTGGTGGAATTTTTACTCCAAAAAGAAACATGCTCGGAGATGGTGCGCTTGAAAAGCTTCTGCTGTTGAAAGGATTAAGAAAGAAGTTAAGTTAATTTAAGATCAAGCTGTAATGAATCTTCTTTGTACATTCTTTTATTTTATATCTTAATTGAAGTAAAATTTGATTTTTCGTGAAACCAGCTGATTTTTTTCATGAAAACTACCAGTTTTTCTGATAAGCGGTCGATCTCTCGTCAGAATCTTGCTTGTCTTGTCTATTTGGAAAGGAAACAGATATTAAAGAAGTGTTTTGCGTGTTATTTACTGTAAATAGAAAATTAGTACTTGAGTACTTTTTCAGAAGTACTTATTACATAAGGATATTTTTAGAGAGGTAACTACATACTTGTACTTCTCTGAGTACTTGGTACTTAACTAAAAAAAAAGAAGTACTTGGCACAAGACTGCTTGCAATTCTATATGTGTAAATACAAGAATATTTGGGCCGGAATAACTCCATAGCGGTGAGTTTTGCAAGAGAGAAAATATGTTCAAAAAGTCAAAATGCATCTATTAACAATAGTTTCATGGCCCAAAACAATTGTTCAGGTAACATCAACATTGACCGGGTTTTTTTAATGTTCATTCCTGTGATAGAGATCTTTATGCTTTATTCAAAATTTAGAAAGAACACTCTTTAATTGCTTATTTAGTTTCAGTGTTTCCACTTCGCATGCTTTGAAAATCGGTATATCTACCTAAAATTCGGTAGAAAATCGTTAGATGGCGTTACGCTATTGGTAGAAAAATCGGCAGGGAATTTCTAGACATGCCCAAACCCTTTAAGTGTATGTTAAGTTCGCAAAAATGCTCAATTTTTTGCTGAAGCTCCCAGATAAATTCAGAATTAGACCACTCTACATTGGTCCATCTACTTACGATTGATTACACGACGATTGAAAGCAATGTTTTCTTAAAAACTGCAAAAGAGTAATGGGGCGTTGTTTGATCTCGTTGCGACGGTTACGAAATGTTGCAGTCGTTGCAAATGCAGCGTTTGCAGTGGTTCTTGTAAATCGCTAGTATACTAATATGGTATTTTTTTGAGCTAGCGGCGATTCTAAAATGTTGCAAACGCGGCATTTGCAGTAGTTGCTGCAAATCTGCAGCGCCTCTGAATCCGAATTCACACATAAGGAAAAAACGATTTTCATGTATTAGTTAAATTAGCATTTGGTGTTTATGCCTACGTCGGAACGAGATATGTTTAGACACGAATATATTGCCTATCACGCTCGTAAACATAAATGCTTAGCTAGACACGCATGAGAACGGGGCTTAAAAAATGCACTTTCAATATCCTTAGTTATTATTAATGGAATCCTATTATACTTAATCAGGTACTGTTCATCATAGTAAAGCACTTAAAATTGGACTTGTAACAACAAATGAGATACTGGATTCAAATGATTAAAGCAACTGATACACAACTGCAAACGACGGAATCAAGCCTAAAGATCGTATCGGTAGAATACGTTGATTGAATTCTAATCTACTTAATTAGGTACTTTTCATCATAATAAATCAATAAAGCATGAAACAACAATTCAGGAACAGCGGCAGTTTCAAATATCTAATGCAACTCAAAACAGAAACTTTTGCTCTTCCACCGTAAACATACATCACTAACATTCTGAAGCCTTAGCCTAGGATCAGATCAATACATAGGTTGATTGAATTCTAATCTACTTAATTAGGTACTTTTTATCATAATAAATCAATAAAGCACACTTTCGAACAGTGGATGTTTCAAATATCTAATGTAATACAAAACAGAAACTTTTGCTATTATAGACTAACTTTGATCACTCATATACAATCTTCAACGGTCGCAGATGCTCGTACTTCCTTTAGCCGTTTCTCTAGGTCATGATCAACTATCAGCGACGAAGAATGCATATTCATCATCTTCGTCCCGCATTTAGTACGATGGCAGACAAGGTCAGTGTCGACAATTTATTTTGTTTATCAGTCTTCACCTCTTTTAAAGTGCTGAAAAGACGTTCTGCAACAACATTCGAGAAAGGCAGTGAAAAAAAAAGAGTAAATAACCTGCCTTAAATTTACAAATCTTGATCGACCACTTGGGGTAACAATGGACAAAACGAATCTCCAATAATTCTCCTGGTGACTGATACATATTCTTCGGAACATCGACAGAGCTTTGTTCACGCCATTCTGAGTCAATGGCAGCTCTAGGACATTTGGGAGGGAAATGCTTAACTGGAATTGGTGCAAGACTAGAAAGATTGAGCTTAGCCGCATTTAAAGGCTCTACAAGATAGGACATCTCATACAAATCATCATCAAATATGAACCTGGTTTTGATTTGTGCAACTACTTCCTTGTAAAATTCTCTTGCTGTGAAGTATAGCTTCATCTCTTGATTATGGTCCACCTTAGAGTCGCGGTCTACAAGTCCTGAAATGGCGATCTTGGCATTCAGTCCAAGATAATTTTTTTGGATAGCTACATAATAATTGTCATCATTTACATCAAGTGAATTTTTCAAAGCATTTACATATCCTACCTCAAGAAAGTTCTTGGAGAGAGTTGTAACAAGTCTTTTTGTTTCTAATTTAAATGTATGGAAAAGGGGGAGACTGAGATTGGAAAAGAGCATTGAATTCAGCCAACATGCCCAAAATATAGTCCATGAACATCATCATTATTCTCATAAAGGGGTTTTTCAAGCCATCAAGTGCTAAATCGTTTCCATGGGTAGGATCATCAAACACAGCCTCAGTAAAATACAATGTGAGAGCATCCCATTGCTCAAGAATCCATTTGAAGCAGCTATGTACAGATAACCATCTAGTTTGTCCATAGGAAAATATCTTGTGATTGTCAATTTCTAAGAAGTCCTCGTAAGCTTTCAATGAATTCACTCGTTTTGCACTATGACTGAAGTGGCTGTGAATGGCTCCGGGATTTCGCTAAATGGCACTGTTCGCAGTCACACCTATTATTTTTAATTGAAAAGAAAAAAATCGCCAAAAGTCGGTAGGCTTGAAATTTATTCGGTAGAAAGGTCCGAAAATCGGTAGATCTACCGATAAATCGGTAGAAGTGGAAACACTGTTTAGTTTTCGCAATAAGATCCTGCCAAATCTAAGATTCAACCTGGACAAAAAAATTTATTTCAACTAACACAGTTTCAATTGAAAGAAATAATCTATCTTTCCGTCACATTATCAGATTAGCAAGCTGGGCCTCAAAATCACAATTACGGTCTTCTGAGACACCAACTTTTCAAAAATTATTAAATATTTCTTAGGATTGGATTAACTTGGGTTAAATTCAACACTGAATTTATTATCTATCTTGTGTACAATCTTACTTTGGTTTTACCAAATTTTTAAGCTTAATTTTTAGAATTGAAATTTATATTGAATATTACATACTTTTAAAACTAGATGCAAAATATTTCTCATAACATTATTTTACAAAATATATCCTTAAAACAGATTAAAATTATATCAAAAGCATATAGTCGAAAAATTAAGGCTGAAACAAACAGTTGATACACATGCAAAGATGAATCATAGGAGAGCAATCATCGTTTTTCCCTGTAACCCGAAGACGAAAAAGAAGCTTACTTAACTATAGTTCTGCATAATTTCACTGGTTTAAGTGTGTTGTGTATTTATGTAAGTTAACACTTTTAATCCTGAAGTTAGCGAAACCGTTTTCAGTTATCGCCCATGCTTCATATGCTCGCATATTTCCAATGGGAAATGCTCACATCAAAGTCAGTTGGATCCGTTGGAGGGGGGGGAGCGATTTAGAAAAGTAGCTTTTTTTAATTCATTTTTATAACAAAGTGACCTAGAGTTTTATTTGTTTACCGCGACTCCATGGTCATATTTCTTTTCTGTTAATTACACATTATGCTATTTAGTACTTTTACTTCGATGATTTATTCTTTTACTTTTTGCTCGGAAACTTGGCACTATTAAAGAGTTGATGAATACAACTAATATATAATTAACCCCAATTCAAGGATAAGCAAGTACTTTTGTCTTAAAAACCTTTCCAAAAAATAATTCTAAAACAATACGCATTGTACGTGTTTATATAGCGACAAACACATGTTGTTTATCATGCTGTTTAAAATACAGCTCTAAAAAATCAATGTTATTCAAATGACGTTATCTTATCTAGGTACTAATTAATAATATATACTTTCATACATGACGGGGGAGGGAGGTAGAAATGAAAACTAAACAAGAGATTTTGAAAGACGATCATGTGAACAAAATTTCTAAACTAGTTGAAATCTTAATAGATTCATCGCGAAAGCTGTTTTTTCAGATAGAACCTTCACTAGCTCATCTAAAGGTCTTAACTGTTCACCCCAGTTTATTCCCTGGTCAGTTTTGACCTTTTAGCATGCAATTTTTTTCTAAATCAGCAAATTAATTAATTTAAATCTAAAATTAATTATCGAAATTAACATCGAAGGAACTTTATATATGATGTTTGGTCACATTATCAATCAGATAACTAAAAGATAACTAACAGCTCCAGAATCAAAACGGTCTTCGGTCTTCTGAGACACCAGTTATTGAAAGCAATACAATAAATAGTTAAGCAATTATCTTTTTTAAAGTCAACGCGGTATTTATCATCTATCTTGTGAAAAATCCCACTGTGGTTTTACCGTGTTTTTTAAATTAAATTTCGAAATTTTAAATTTGGATTGAATATCATGTACTCTTAATAATGTATGCAAAGTATTTCTCATTCCAAAATGTTACTAGTGATTTCCTTAAACAGATTCGAATTCAATGAAAAGCATATAGTCGAAAAATTATAGCTGAAACGAAGAGTTACTACTCATGCAAAGACACTGTTACATCATAGGAAAGCGATCTTTGTTTCTCCCTGTTACCCCCAGACAAAAAAAAAGCTTTCTTCACTACACTTTTAATCCGTAAATTCAGCGAAAGAGTTTTCAGATACCAAAGGAAAGAGACCCGAAAAGAGAAAAACCACGTAAAAAAAGAGCATTGCTCCATTCTTGGTTGCAACCCAATAGACTATGACCCTTAATAAGCAAAATATAAGTTCTAATTTGTAACTGAGTGACCCCTTTTCAGTTTTCAAGAAACAAATTTTTTTTATGTGATTTGGTTGGAGTAACAAAAAAAACTTAATTCTGCATTGCAATGAATGGTAAGTAAATAACGAGCATTTTGAATAACGAAAGTATAAGAGCCTAAGCTATTGAAAGCACTTAATCAAAGACTAAGCTTTTTATGGTGATCTTAAATATGTATTTGTTTTATTAGAATTTAGTGCAGTTATTAGTACAAAAGAAAGTTCGTATTGTTATAAAAATCACAAGGAAAAACAATTAAGACGGGAATTTCGGTAAAAATATGGCGCCAACATTTGCTTGCATTACAAGAGAATTCATGTGCTGATATGTCAAGCCACTATAATCAGAAATGTTTCCCCTCAATTGAATGTTGAGAATTTTGTATTTTCCCCTTTAAGGGACACGGTTTTTGTGTTATCTTTTTTTTTCAGGATTGATTGTATTTATGTAGTTGTCACTTGAAAAAGATTTAATTTTTTACAGTTATGAAGCATGAAAGTGTCAAATACATTGATTTTTGGTATTAAAAATTAAATTAAAAATATTGAATTTAAAATCTGTATTTGATTTTCTTAAGACTGTCCATAAATTGCCGATATTATGAACAAAAAGCACGCCCAAAGCTTTGGACACAGAGCTGAATGCTGGGAGTTTATATCTTAGTTTTTGTAAACAGGCTATTGTTTTGTGTATCTTTTGTAATTATTTACTTTTTTCATTTTATTTAGTTTTAATTGACTTAATTTTTCTATTTCCCTTAGAAAAATGTTTGTCTCTAAGCTTCATTAAATAACAAAAAACAAGTTTTTCAACTGAAAGTCAGGAGCAGCATTGAAATTTCAAACGAAAAGAAATCATTACGTGTATATGGGGTTTGGCCCCCCTCTCAATACCTCGCTCTTCATGCTAAAGTGTTTTGGCTCTTTAAAAGAAAGTTACTTATTGTTCTAATTAAACGAGCCTTGTGTTTCAGGAGCCATATTTAAAGAATCGGGGCAAAATTTAAAGTTAAGCGTAAACAGCAAGGTGTTGAGGAGGGGGCAACCCTCCTCATATACAAAAGAATTTCATTTTGTTTTAAGTATTGAAGTTGCTCTTTACTTTCTGTGGATAAAGAGTGGTTTTTTATGTAATTTCTGTTTTTTTTTCAAATAACGCCAGAATACCTGGCTCCATTTACACAGAAAAATCCCATTCCACACATATATTTCTGGACAATACAATCCTGACGAGAATTTACCCCAAGCAATTGCCATTAACATCTCCATGCGTAAAATTGAATCGTCGAAGAGAGAGCCAGACATATAAACGACTTCTGTGTAGAAATTCTGGCAAATTAACCCAGCGTAAAATTTCTCCAGAAAATTTCACTCTCTGGAACCTTCCCTTTCCATAGAAAATTCTCCCCACGCAAAGTCTTCTCAGCAGAAAGTTCGTCCTCCCCTTCCCACCCGAAAATGTATGCAACTTCCCAATAACAAATAAAATAATAGGCTAATTTTATAACTTAAAAACCTTTTCCAGGGGCTGTTCAGAGTCATTTCATCTCCAGAGACATAGTTATCAGACCTTTCAACTATGCCGAACAAAAATGTTATCTCAAAATTTAGATTGGAAGATTCTGGGAGAGTGGCTAGTGGCCCTCCAATTTATCGTTCACTTAGAAATGGCAGTATAAATTTTAATTTCCGTTAGAAATAGCCCTCTCCCGAAATTAATGTCCCACTTGGTCAATAAGATCACCTCTGGGAAAGAAAAGACATATAAACAAGCATCCGCGATATTTCTTCCGGCAAAAATTACAAAATTCCACATTTTTGCAGATATGAGCTTGAAACTTTTACAGTAGAGTTCTTTGATACGCTAAATCTGATGGCCTGATTTTCATCAAAATTCTATGACTAAAAGGGGATATTTCCACTACATTTCAAAAGTCGGGAAAATTTTCTCAAATTTTGTCTAGTTTTCAAAAATTTCTTTATTTTGCGGTGCTTGTCCCTTAAATTAATAGTTAATTGCTTTTAAAATGTTTAAATCAATAAATACGTGTTGATTAGTACCGTCCTTCGTTTAAATTTACAATTTCAATGTTGGAAAACTTTAAGTATACTTAAAAATTTGGTGATGAACAGTAATTTTCGTAAAAAGTCCTTGTTAATTTTACTACAAACCAATTTTGGTGGAATGAAAAGGAGTATTATTGTTTGAATGGATGGAAATTCCGTGAGACTTTTGATCTTCTACATAACTGAAACCATTACAATCTCTAAAATAGGATTTTCTTGTCAATAAATCTATATATATATATATATATAAATAAGTTGTTTGTTTGTGTGTCTGTCTGTCTATCCGCATATGACGTCCGAATTATTTCATCATATACCAATTCAAAAACGAATGTATTCAAGCCGAAGTAGCTGAGTTGGTAAAGCGTTATGTTCCAGGTTCTAGGTCCGAGAGGTTCCTGGTACGAACCTTGGCTTTAGTATTAATAAAAAAGAAGAAAAAAAACTAAAAAAGGTAAAAACTACAAAAAAACTAAAAAGAAAATACTAAAAAAACTAAAAAAGCTATAAAACTAAAAAAACTAAAAACAAGGTAAAAAACTAAAAACTAAAAAAGAAAAAAAAACTAAAAAAAGGTAAAAACTACAAAAAAAACTAAAAAGAAAAAAAACTGAAAACTAATAAAAAAAAACTAAAAAAAAACTAAAAACTGAGAAAGAAAAAAACTAAAAAAAGGGAAAAAACTGAAAAATAAAGGAGAAAAAGAAAACTAAAAACCGGGACACAGGGAATATAAATGACGACCGGGACACTCAAAGAGAAATTACAGACTGGGACACTGGCACACAAATAACGACCAGGAGATATAAATGACGACTGGGACACTCAAAGATAAATTACAGACCGGGACACCGGGACACAAATGACGACCGGGACACCGGGACACAGGGAATATAAATGACGACCGGGACGCTCAAAGAGAAATTACAGACTGGGACACTGGGACACAAATGACGACCGGAATACTGGGAATATAAATGACGACCGGGACACAGGGACACAACTACAAGGGGGATGCCGGGGGCACAGGGGGATATATAAATGACGACGGGGACACAGGGAATCTTCGATTAGCACTCACCATCAACAAAGCTCAAGGGGCAATCATTAGAATAATCAGGTATAGATCTGAATACGGATTGTTTTTCCCATGGACAATTTTATGTTTCATGTTAAAAAGTCGGTAAACCTGACAATCTATTTATATGCACAGACAATGAGACATCGAAGAATGTTGTATATTCGCAAGTTTTACGTAGTTAAAAACATATATATACATATATATATATGTATATATATATATATATATATATATATATATATATATATATATATATATATATATATATATATATATATATATATATATATATATATATATATATATATATATATATATATATATACATATATATATATATACATATATATATATATATATATATATATATATATATATATATATATATATATATATATATATATATATATATATATATATATATATATATATATATATATATATATATATATATATATATATATATATACATATATATATATATATATATATATATATATATATATATACATATATATATATATATATATATATATATATATATATATATATATATATATATATATATATATATATATATATATATTATATATATATATATACATATATATATAATATATATATATATATATATATATATATATATATATATATATATATATATATATATATATATATATATATATATATATATATATATATATATATATATATATATATATATATATATATATATATATATATATATATATATATATATATATATATATATATATATATATATATATATATATATATATATATATATATATATATATATATATATATATATATATATATATATATATGTATATATATATATATATATATATATATATATATATATATATATATATATATATTATATATATATATATATATATATATATATATATATATATATATATATATATATATATATATATATATATATATATATATTCAAAGGTGGGACACAGGGATACAACTACAATGGCGCGTAACTAATATGGCGCGTAACGACTTACGCGCGGGGGGGGTTGCTTGGGGGGCGCAAAGCGCCCCCAACAACTAGGTGCTGGGGTGGCGCGAAGCGCCACACCAACAGCTAGTACATTATATATATTTGTTTAAATACATTCAGAACTTCATATAAGTAAAAAAAAAAACATTACCATTTAAAATTGCTGAAAACTAAGTTCCTAGCAGTATTTGCCACCCCAAAGAAATTTCCTTGCAGGGCAGATAATGACCTAACTTGCCTTTTCTTCCTCTCTACTGGTAGATATGGGAATGTAAGATTTTTGCTGTATAGAGGAATATTTTAACTAATTCCTAATCCCCCTACCTCTTTCAATATTTATCTGAAGCCTCATGAAGAGAAAGCAGTTTGTCCATTAAAATGTACTTTTTAGGGAGTTACCTTACTCCCGGATATACAATTAATCCCCCCCTCATTGTGGCTGATACCCAATTATAGATCACTAAGCGTAGCCTAATTTCATGATAAACAAAGCGAATCAACTTGGTTGAATCCAGTACTGCCACCGTGTGGCATCACTTCTTTTGAAACTGGGAAGCCTAAAATATAGTTATTAATACTTTTAAATGAATTATCTTCTCAGAATTTTAAATTGACTACAAATTTATCGTTTTCGGGGTAAAGTCGTAGTTTAGTGCCCTAAAATGGCAGAAAAAAAGACTGTCCCCTGACGCAATCTGTATGGTCACTTAAAACACAGCTTTAAATTTACGTTCTAATGAGCTCCCTCCAAATTATCTTGGACCTTCTGTTTGATATAATCACCTCTTGGAAAAAGAAAACAAATAAACTTTCATCGGCGAAGTTTCTTTCTGAAAAAAAAATGAAATTCCACATTTTGAAGATTGAAGCTTGAAAGTCTCTACGGTAGGATTCTCTGATATGAAGTATCTAATAAAGTGATTTTCAATTAAACCACGTGGAGATTTTGGGGGATATTTCTCCTTTTTTTAAAAATCAGGTATATTTTCTCAGATTGTTGGTTGTGGGCTGGTAACAATAACCTGAAAGAATTTTATATACTTAGAACCAAAAAAAAAAAAAAAAATTGAATACTGCTGGTGTAGCAATTGTCATGAAAATTTCATTTTTATTTTTGGTGAATATTGATCTAAGTCACTTTTTACTTCCTCTTTTTATCAGAAATCATTTGGCAAGATTCTCTTAAGACGAATATTCTTTTGAACATGTTCATTTTGTTTAGTTGAATAGGACAATAAAATAAAGTGGGTAGATTTGATAGGATAGTAAGTTTAAATTGTGTTTATCTTTCACTATTATAGTTTTTCTAATGTCCGAACATATAAGGGATTAAGCTCGAGGGAGAGAATTGTTCTGTTATGATAGAGGTACATTTTACATGGCCGTAATAAAGTCATTACGCGGTATCCATGTAAACAAGATGATTTTTGAGTATCACTGCTATTTATGTTAACAATTCTAAGGCATAGGAAATGGCATATGGACAAGTCGATATCTGTTATAACCTATTAAAGTAATAAATCTTTCTGTAATCTTGGTTTTTATTTGACTTTCTTTCAAGATTAGATTCATAACATTTAAATATATTATTGATTAAGTAAATTGATCTATTTGCCTGAAATCCATGTCGCTTGAAATTCACTGTATTTTGTTTCATTGCGCAGGCAATTTAATTGCAATTTTATTTGAGATTTTTTCGCTAAAAGTATTTTAAAAACAACTTATTCGTACGAACACAATAACCTGAAATATATATTCCCTGTCATCCAACCACCACTATTGTTTTGACATTCCGTCCCCTGGAAAATTTCCTGCTACCACCCTTACACATATATACTTAATACTTTTGTTTCTATTTTTTATGTTAGGGCCATGTTTGCTTTGTTAGTAGAATCATTAGTGCATTTGGACATTAAAAATATAATAATAGCAGCATGAAGAGTTATACACATTAATAAATAAGATTAGACAAGACAAGATTGATTCATCATGAAACACACATACATTATTATGTTTTACCATTCCCCCAAAGGTTCTTTGGCCTGTAAAGAAGAAAGATTAACGAGTCACTTACTTACTAGAAGAATAAAAAAATTAGATTATCACTTATTCACAGAGAGAATATCACCATGGGGGAGATCACCATGAAGCTAAGAAAAATTAAAACATGCACACGAACGTATATACAGTGACCCGAGATCAAGTACTGGGATAACTCTTGAATGAATAGTTTCCTTAATGAGGTTTCTAGCTTTAATGTAAACCTTAGAAAGTGGTTTTAACAACGAAGGAAACGTTGACATCCATACTATTGGACAGTAAGAAACGTAATATTTGATCAAGCAGTGAAAAAGGATTTCCGAAATTGATCCAGGGAAAATATGTTTAAGTTTCCTTAAAATACCGAGACTCCTGCAAATATTCATTTTAGTCAAATCCATGTGACGTTTGAAAGAAAAGTTCTTCTCAACAAGAATGCCCATAAAGAGAACACAGCGATCTTTAGGTCTATGAATTATCCCATTTGGCTGATGAATTTCTGATAACTGGGGATAAATCTGAGAAAAATGTGAAAATATCAAAAACTGGATTTGGAATAATAAAATTATTCTCTCAAGAAAATCTTTCATATTTAATCGAATCTATAGCTGGTGAACTATAGTTGGCACTATGGGCAAGGGAAGATTTAAGATGACAGAGTCTACAGCAATGAATAGGTTTCTGCTTTTTTACTGCGTCAAAAAGATCATTTACATAAATCAAAAATAGCAA
This sequence comes from Artemia franciscana, assembly GCF_032884065.1. NCBI lineage: Eukaryota > Metazoa > Arthropoda > Branchiopoda > Anostraca > Artemiidae > Artemia > Artemia franciscana. The sequence continues at coordinate 33,249,890 of NC_088880.1, read as the reverse complement.
TGACCCTAAAACTGATCCCTGAGAGACACCGAAATTCACATGTGAGGGTATACGGAGAAGTGGATCGACAGAAATTAACCTATCATTCAAATAAGGTTGAAACCAAGAAAACACATTGACCCTAATACCAAAATGAGACATCTTCGATAGAAGAATTTCATGGGTTAAGGAATCAAATGCGGATATAGCGATTCCGGGAATATAGTGGTCGGAATTAATCCCGAATTTAATACAGAGTGCATAAAATTCAAAAGGGTCATACAGGCATGCTCAGAGGAGTGCTTCATTCGGAAACCAAATTGAAAATCATGAAAAAACTTCTCCGCCAAGAATATTTAAAAACAAGTTTTGCCCGGTGATCGGCTGACACATGGAATATATTGCCGGGAGAGTAATATCAGAAAATCCTTTCCTTCACGCATTCAAGATAAGGTATAACAAATACCCAAGTGTTGGAAATTGAGGTAATTACCAGGATTCGTGATGCCAGTAATAAAAAAAGACACAAAGACAGGCAAACAGATGCTCAGGCACACAGGCACAGTGAGGAAACACACACCCGATCACACAAAATCAAGCACACCAACACACATAGACAAACACTTGACCGCTAAAAGTACCACATTCCACAGCACAGGTGCCTGCAACCAAAGTACCGCAACCTACGTTTCTGCAGCCAACCTATAACTAACACCGGTACCTGCAACCAACGTGCCGCTTCCTGGGTACCTGCAGTCAACCTACTGCTACCACCGTATACCTGCAGCCAACATACAGATGCCCCCAGACACCTACAGCAAACATTGAGCCGGTCCTACGAATACTTGCCGTTGACCTACAGCTACCCAGTTTGACTCTTTGCCACAATTCTACTTTTAAAACAATTAAAAACTTTAGCGTAAAGAGCAAGGGATTGCGGAGGGGACAACCCATTTCATATACGAAGGAATTTCTGTTCGTTTTAAGTTTTAATGTCGCTCCTTAATTTCAGTTATAAAAACTAGTTTTTTTTTATTTAATTGATATACATGTTTAGGTTACTTTACACTTGCTATTGATTCGTACTAATTTCCAGGACAGAGAAAAACATTTTTCATACCAAAAGCTCTTTAAATGCCACATTGCCACCGAAAGTGTCTACAGCTCTAATTACAATCCTCATTTTAACTATTTATTCCCAAATACTAATGTCTCATATCAAAGAGTTCGTGGTAACGAAATGTAGTAAGGAGCGACCCGGCTCAATAGTAACCAAAACTTTGAAAAACGAAATGTTGATACCAATAGTAACATCAAAAGAATTTTATTTTAATCTTATTTTAAATATATAGATTTCATCAAGTTTAATCTTACCCATCAAATGTTACGAGCCTGAGAAAATTTGCCTTATTTTAGAAAAGAGCGGTAAACACCCTTTAAAAGTCAATAACAAGTCAACCCTATTGTAGAAGTTTCAAGCTCTAATCTACAAAAATGTGAATTTTGTATTTTTTGCCAAAAGACAGATCACGGATGCGTGTTTATTAGTTTGTTTGTTTTCGGTTGTTTTTTTTCTTCAGGGATGATGGTATCGACTCAGTGGTCCTAGAGTGTTGCGAGATGGCTCATTCTAACGGAAATTAAAAGTTCTAGTGGCCTTTTTAAGTGACCAAAAAAAATTGGAGAGCACCGAGGCCCCCTCCAACGCACAGACAGTCATTCTGTTTTGCTTAGTCGAAAAACTAAAAACTGTGTCCTTGAGGACGACTTAATCCCCCACAGCCCCCGGGAGAGGGGCTGCAAGTGTACAGACATTTTCAGGGGGGCTTTTTTACGTTGAGGTGGGGGTATGTCAGGGGGAGAGGGTACTTGGGAGGATCTTTCTATTGAGGAATTTATCATGAGGGAAGAGAACTTCCGTGAAGAGGGTGCAGGATTTTTTAGTATTATTTAAAAAAAAATTAGAAAATAAATACGTATTTTTTTCAACTGGAAGTAATGAACAGCATTAAAATCTTGGAAGAAAAAATCTTGAACAAAAACAAACGCCTTGAAAGAAACACCTCGAAGAAAATGAAATTTTGAATAGAAACATCTCTTTAAGTATTACGTAACATCCCACATGTGTGTCGTCATTATGTAACACCCACACGTGTGCCGTCATTACGTAGCATGCATGTGTGCACCGTCATTATGTAACACCCGCATGTACACCTGCCTCAGTTATTACCGGGAGTGGTTCCCTACGGGGCCATGAACTCTAACATTTCAAGCAAGATTACTTTATCTTTGGTTACGAGCAGGGATTTCAAACGGACCCTGAATTCTAACATGTCACGCGAGATTACGTCATTCTCAATTACAAGAGGGGGCTCCTCACTTTATTAGTGCCCTCCCCTCCGTCAGAATTGTATGCTAGGGCCCTATTGGAATTTGGATGCTAGGGCTCCGGTGGAAATGGATTTTCCTGCTAGAGCCCCGTTGGAATTGACTGCTAGGGGCCCCGACAGAATTGCTTGCTAGAGCCCACGTTAAAATTGCTTGATTGGGCCCCGGTAAAATTGGATGCTAGGTCCTGGCGGTATGAAGGTTCCTTACTGGTGGCCATTGAAGGTATATCTCCGGACTATGACTCCACTTGGGGCCCCTGAAAGTTTTTACCTGAACCCTTAGGTTTTTTAAACAATCATTTAAAAAACTATGGCATGACACTTATGTTTACGTATTGATTGCTGAGCCATGAAGGTTTTTTGCTATATCCTTAGGTTTCTAATAAAATCAATGAAGAAATGCTCCCTATTATATAACAAATACCTGATCAAACAGTTCGTGGTAACTAACTGTAGTAAGGAGCGACCCGGCTCAATAGTAACCAAAACTAAAAAAAAATAGAATTTCGTTACCAATAGCTACATCAAAAGAATTGCATTTTAATGCTGATTTTAAATATATAAGTTATCAAGTTTAGTCTTACCCATCAAAAGTTACGAGCCTGAGAAAATTTGCCTCATTTTAGAAAATAGGGGGAAACAACCCCTAAAAGTCATAGAACGAAAATCACACCATCAGATTCAGCGTATCAGAGAACCCTAATTTAAAAGTTTCAAGCTCCTATCTATAAGAATCTGGAATTTTGTATTTTTCACCAGAAGGCAGATCACGGGCTCGTGTTTAATTGTTTGTTTGTTTTTTTGTTTTGTTTTTTTTTTCCCAGGAGTGATCGCATCAACCCAGTGGTCCTAGAATCTTGCAAGAGGGCTCATTCTAACGGAAATGAAAAGTTCTAGTGCCCTTTCTAAGTGACCAATAATTGGAGGGCACCTAGGCCCCCTCCCACGCTAATTATTTTCTCAAAGACACTGGATCAAAATTCTGAGATAGCCATTTTATTCAGTATAGTCGAAAAACCTTATAACTATGTCTTCGGGGACAACATACTCCCCCACATTTCCCGTGAGAGGGGCAACAAGTTACAAACTTTGACAAGTGCTTACATATAGTAATGATTATTTGGAAGTGTACATACGTTTTCAGGGGGATTTTTAGGTTGGGGGGGGGTTGAGAATCGGGGGATATGTTGGGGGAACTTTCCTTGGGGGAATTTGTCATGGGGGAAGAAAATTTTCATGAGGGGAGCGCAGGATTTTCAAGGGGCTGCTTCCTCATCAACGCCCAGCTCTTTACGCTAAAGTTTTTTACTGTTTTAAAAAATAGAGTTAAGAGGAAGAGTCAAACTTTAGCGTAAAGAGCGGGGCGTTGATGAGGAAGCAGTCCCTATCATCTACGAACTAATTTCTGTTCGTTTTCAGTTTTAATGCCGCTCCTTACTTTCCGTTAAAAAAACTTTTTTTTTATTTCATTCTTGAATAAAACACTCCCTGTTAAGTAACAAACATGTACATCTTGAAGTAGTTTTTAAGAAAAAGTGTTAGGATCAGGATCCGAAGGAGGTGGACACTGCTTAAAAGCCTTATAGCCTCACTACTCACAGGCAGCGCAATAGGGCTGCCTAAGTAAAGAGCAATTTGGGCAAAATGTGTTATTTATTTATGTTTTATTTCTTATAGACGAAGGCACTTCATATAGAAGAAGTTGTCGCGTAATATTCAAAAGGGGCTCACTCAATTGGAAATTGGAAGTTCTATTACCCTCTTTTATTATCAAAAGTGATTAGAGGGCAACCATTCCCCCTATCATTCCCAAATACATCCAAACAAGATTTACAAAGAACCATTTTGTTCAGTGTAGTTGAAAGGTCCAGTAATTATGTCTTTGAAAATCAACCCTCACCCCAAGCCCTTATGCCAAGGGTTGTAACTTAAGCCCCGGGTGCATATAACATTTTTCATGGAAAGGGTGGTCATATAAACTTCATAGGGGGCATATTGGATTAGACACTGAAAGTTCTAGTGCCCTTTTCAATAGTAAAAGGTAATTGGAGGGCAGCCAGTCCCCCTTCCCCACGCACTTTATTTCCCTAAGCATATCCAGCCAAACTTTGGAGGTAACCATTTTATAAGCCTATTTGAAAGGTTCAATTATCGTGTTCTTGGGGAAGACAACCCCCCACTGCCCCAAAGGCAATGGCTATAAGTTATATTAGTTGCCCATCGCTAACATGTAAGTTCTTACGGAAAGGGTAATCGTATAATTCTCGGACGTGGCTCATTCAATTGGAAGTCAGGAATTATTAGTGTAATTTTAAGAGAGATAAGTGATAGGAGGGCAAATAGTCCCATCCCACATCTTTTTTCCCCAAATGTACCCGACGGAAAATTTGAGACCATTTTGTTCAAAATAGTCTAAAAATCATGTAAAAAGGCCTTCTGGGTTGAAATAGCCCCACAGAACCTGGGGGCATAGGTTGTAAGGTATGCCCCGAAGGCATAGAAGTTTTTCATTATTTGGGCAGTTGTATAAAGTTTGGAGCAGGCTTCTTTTGGTTTGAAATTGAAGTTCTCTTTAGTCAAAAGTGAATTAAGGGTAACCAATCCCCCCTCCCACAGTCATCATTTTCGAAAAAAAGCATCCAATAAAAATTTTATACGTCTACTTTCTCAGCCTTGTTGAAAGTTCCTGTAATTATGCCTTTGAGGACGTCACCTCCCTCACAGCCCCCCGAAGAAGGACTCTAAGTTAGGCAATTCTTTCTCTATTTAAATATGGTATATATTATTGAGAAAGGTATGTCAGTTTGACCATTACTTTCCAAAACCACAAAGGGCATTCAGGTGAGCCTTTCAGAGAAGGTTGTGGGGAGTGTTGAATTATATCAAAACACGTTTTATGTATATGGGCTGTTAAAAGGGTGTAACTCAGGAATGACTGAGTATATGAACTTTGAATTTTTCAGGAAATGATACAGGAGATGATGAATTGACCAAAAAGGTAATATTTGTTCGCTACTACAACTACTAAAACTACCACTGCTAGTACTACTTCCACTACTACTACTACGACCACAGTACTACACTTAAGATATTAAGGGGAAGTTTGAACTAAACTGAAAGACACTACAAGCATGCACATTGTCAAGAGTGTGTCTCAAGAATGGATTTAAGTATTAAGTTGGAACTTCCAGAAAATGCTTAAAGGGGAAGATTAATTGACCAAAAGGCAGCATGTGCATGCTACTACTAGTGCTGCTACCGCTGCTACATTTACTACATCTACTACTGCTGCTACTTCAACTACTACCTCTATTACAACTACTTTTAAGGCTTATAGTATTAAGATTAATCAAAAGATTATATCAGCAATGTCATAGCAACAGCGAATTGTATTAAATTGGAACTCCCAGGACTTTATGAAAATGATATTCGAATCGCCAAGGGGCAATAAATGTACTATTAATACTACCATTACAGTTACTCTAACTAACGATTTCAGTGTATTAATTTGACACTCTTAGGGAACGTTTAGGGGGTATTCCAATACAATGAAAAAACTATATGAAAGCCGGTTTTCAAAAGGGCATATAAGGAATAACACAGACAGTGCTGCTCTATAATAGCTAGAAAATTCATTGAAACTGTTAAAGGAGCTAATTCTATTCAAGATTAAAAATTCTAGTGCGCTTTTTAAGAGTAAAAACAGATCGGAGGGCAGGCAGCCCTCCTCCCAACCCCATTCATTTTCCAAGGACATCCAATCAAAATTTTGAGACAGCCATTTTGTTCAGCATAGTAGCCATTTTGTTCAGTTCAGCAGCTATGTCTCTAGGAATATCAGGTATGTCGAACCCTCACAATTATGGAATTGGCCCATTATGCTTTCAAACAAAATGCTTCATTAAAATTAAATCAAAAGGCACTGTATGTATGGTTGCCAATAAGAAACCTCAGCAATATGTCGAGAGCATCAGGGGGGTATTAATTTGAAACTTTAAGGGCAACTAATATTACTGCTTTTCCTCTTACAACTTAAATAAATTAAAAGAGTGTAAATGTATCCAGGTTGTCAAAGAGCATAGATAAATGTTTTTGGCTATTATATTTAAGTTTTATTTTTCAAGTCACCATTAGGAGGTGTAAACTTAAATTAAACAATAAACTAATACTCCATTAAATTAAACATTTATAAAAAATAATAGTCATAATAGTGTCAGGATTAAAAATTGTTGAAAATGTTTCTAATATATGAAATACTTTTTTTGCATGAAAAAGAGTATAGCAATAAATAAAGAAAAGAAATTAATTTAAATAACTTTTTCCACAAAATAAGTTTTTCAAAGAAAAGTAACGAGGTCTACAAAGTCAACAAGAGCTAAGAGCTCATATGGCACTTGTGACGAGGCAAGAAGAGCTAAGAGCCAAGAGATCATATGGTATGAGCTCTAACAAAATTCTAAGAATTAATAGATTGATTTAAAAGGAAAATAGGAGGCTTAATGCCGGTCAGGATTTAAAATAAGAGCTCTGAGTCATGATGTCCTTCTAAATTTCAAAATTCATTAAAATCCGATTACCCACTCGTAAGTTATAAATACCTATTTTTTTCTAATTTTTCCTCTCCCTTTATTCCCCCAGATGGTCGAATCTGGGAAAACGACTTTGTCAAGTCAATTTGTGCAGGTCCCTGACACGCCTACCGATTTTCATCGTCCTAGCACGTCCAGAAGCACCTGACTCGCCAAATCACTGAACCCCTGCCCCCAACTCCTCCAAAGAGAGCGAATCCAGTACGGTTCCGCCAATCACGTATCAAGGACATTTGCTTATTCTATCCACCAAGCTTCATCCTGATTCCTCCACTCCAAGTGTTTTCCAAGATTTCTCCCTCCAACTCCCCCAGTGTAAAAGATCTGGTCGGGATTTGAAATAAGAGCCCTGAGACATGAATTCCTTCTAAATTTCAAATTTCATTAAGATCCGATCACCTATTCGTAAGATAAAAATACCCCAAATCTCATGGAGCGTCGCTCTATAGATAATCTTACCTGTAAGCATGCCCACTTTACGCATTTTTAGTTTCATTGAAGGGGGATTTTAGAAAGGTAAAAAATAAATGCGCTTCTCTAATAATAACAGAGAAACAATATGCGATCATCAGAATCTTTCTAAATGCAGTAATACACACTTTAGAAAACTTGCGACGAAACTAAACATTTACCCTAAGCTGAAATAAACTAACGAAAGAGGGGGGGGGGTAGTGTCAGATAAACCACCCTGATGTTTTGAAAGACCATAAAATAATTTGTTACTTAGGCCATGTAACATACCAAACAGTCGAGCTGTTAGCTGAATGTACGATCTGACCGAACCGGTTTCATAGCCACAAGGACAAATGACGGGAGACAGAATGCATTGGACTTGTATGATTTGCGCCAAATATGTGTACATCAGGGGGTGGGGCAAGGTTAGGTTTTTAACCCATTTCTGAGATATATTCTCTCCCCTCCCCCGCCTAATTTGCAAATATATAGCCCAAATTATACTATTGTATAAACTAAAGTATTATATTTACATCATGTTTTGGTGTATTTCATTATGATTAACGTAACTACACTTCTTGAGTGTGTTAGGTATAATACATAAGTACCAGTAATTTTCTTTCAAAAGGCCACAGACTAATAGAACCAATTTTCTTTGTTTTTAAGTTAATCACCCCCCCCCCCCTAAAAAACGAACCAAGAGCCTGTGTATGTACCTGCAGTCCTTTGAGTCTGCAAGGCTATCGAAATATTCAACACCCGACTTTGGAATAATATCAAAAATGATTACCTTGCACTTTTGAAATATCGATACCGTTCTTTATAGGTAGGAATTTTTTCATACATTTCAGTTACAATTTTATCCTTATCTTTTGACATAGATTCTTTGAATGACCTGCTCATCAAATTCATGGAAAATGTTTTAAATACGTATTTAAATTGCGCATTTGAAAAGGCGGCCTTTGAAACAGGTAAGCAATAACTGGGGTCCGCGTTGTCTGTGCCCAAAGGACATGGGAACTAATTAAAAGTCAATAGCTAAGTTCATGAATGTAAAATCATCTTTGATGACTGTCACAGTGTAAAAATATTTTCCCTTTACTGTGCTGACTGCATAGATGACTGGAACAGTTACATCCGCAGGACTTTGCTTCTTAGGGAATTCCAATTTCGTCAGCAATAGTTACAGCTTAGGGGTATAAGCCTAGAGAAGGAAACATGTTAAGAAAACATTTCATAATACGCACAATAGCTGTAGCTAACACCTTTTGCATGGATCCCCCTATACTTTACCGCCAACCCACCTTCCCCTAAAAAGCAAATATATAGTCCAAATTATATAAAACTAATGCATTCTGTCACCCATCACTTGTTTTCCGGTTCTTCTTTTAAACAGTTAATTCAATTAATAAGTACAAGGTATGAAACAAGAGAGACGCATTGGGAGAATAGAGGGGAAATATATAATTTCGACTGTATATTTACACATTAAGGGGGGGGGGGGGTAAAATATAGGGAGTTCCATGCAAAATTTGTTTGCTACAATTGTTATGCATATTGTATTCTTATCATGCTTCCTTCTCAAACATGTTTCCTTCTTAACTCGTAAGTTAAAAATACCTCATTTTTCTAATCTTTCAGAATTAACCCTCGCCCCACTCCCCCAAAGAGATCGGATCCGTCCCGGTTATGTCAATCACGTATCTAGGACTTGTGCTTATTTTTCTCACCAAGTTTCATCTCGATCCCTCCACTCTAAGCGTTTTCAAAATTTTAGGTCTCCCCCTCAATTCCCCCCAATGTCACCGGATCCATTCAGGATTAAAAATAAGAGCTCTGAGACACGATATACTTCCAAACTTCAAATTTCATTAAGATCCGATCACTCCTTCGTAAGTTAAAAATACCTCATTTTTCTAATTTGTGCGGAATTAACCCTCCCCAACTCCCCCAAAGAGAACGGATCCGTTGCGGTTATGTCAATCACGTATCTAGGACTTGTGCTTATTTTCCCCACCAAGTTTCATCCCGATCCCTCCACTCTAAGCTACTACTACTACTACTACTAATAACTCACTGCAGCACCAAGCCGCCTGAGGCCAACACAGCTACGCACGCTCCTCCTCCAACCTAATCTATTTAAAGCCTCCCTCTTTACACCCTCCCAGGAAGTTCCCATTTCCTTTAAATCCTTATTTATGACATCCTCCCAACCCAGACAAGGACGACCTGCTTTCCGTGTAGCCCCAGACGGTTGGCCAAAAAGGACAATCTTCGGTAATCTGTCATCCTTCATCCGTAAAACGTGGCCTAGCCATCTCAACCTTTCTTTCATTATAGCCCCAGAAAGCGGGATTGAACCACACTTTTCGTACAACCTACTGTTTGAAATACGGTCAGTCAGCCGGGTACCCAGAACAATCCGTAGGCAATTTCTCTGGAAAACATCTAGTAAATTTTCATCTGCTTTTCGGAGTGTCCATGCTTCAGAGCCATATTTGACCACTGTCATCACTGTAGCTTCCAATATTCTAATCTTGGTTTGTAGGCTTATCTTTCTATTCTTCCAAACTTTTTTTAACTGTGAAAAAACACCCTGAGCTTTAGCTATTCTACTTTTAACATCTTCACTGCTCCCACCATCTTTACTAATAATACTACCAAGGTAACTGAAGCTCCCAACCTGATCAATCTTTTCGTTACCTAAGGTCACCTGTTCATCTTCACTTATTCCTAACCTTAGTGACTTAGTCTTCTTAACATTAATTTTCAAGCCTATTTTAGCACCCTGAACTCGTAAAACCTCTAAAAATTCATTCATTTTGCTCACACTTTCATCTAATATGCTTAAATCATCAGCATAATCTAAGTCCAGGAGCGTTCTTCCTCCCCATTTGATTCCATGGTCTCCAATTGCCTTTCCTGTGCTCCTTAAGACGAAGTCCATCAAAATGATCCATATAAAGGGGGATAGAACACAACCCTGCTTAACTCCTGATTTAATACAAAACCAGTTGCTAACCTCATTTCCTACCTTAACCGCAGCAGTATTATTCTCGTACATAGCGCAAATCACTTTAATGTATTTTTCTGGTATACCATATAACGATAAGACCTTTGTTAACGCTGTTCTATCAACAGAATCGAAAGCTTGCTCATAATCGATAAAACTAAGGACCAAAGGTGTTTGACAACGAAGGGACTTCTCAATTATTAACCTAAGAGTGAAAACATGGTCGACACATCCTCTACCTTTTCTAAAACCGCATTGTTCTTCCCTTAAAACTTTGTCTACAGCATGTCTCAGTCTAAAAAGTATCATATTACTCAGTAATTTGCTACCTACAGAGACCAGACTAATGCCTCGATAATTCCGACATTCACTCTTGTCACCTTTCTTATACAGTGGTTTAATTAAGGTTTTCCTAAAATCATTGGGTACTTCCCCTTTTTCAAAAATCATGTTCATAATCTTCAGTAGCTTATTCCTAACCTCAGAGCCACCATATTTAAGGAACTCATTAATCATACTATCAGCACCTGGGGCCTTATTATTTTTTAATCCTTCTAGTACTGTCGCTAATTCTTCCTCACTAAACAAATCTTCCTTCACATCCAAGGTATCACAAACTTTTTCATTTTCATCTATATCTTTTCCTGCAACTGTATCTCGGTTTAGCACATTCTCAAAATGTTCCACCCATCTTTCTTTAACTTTTTCCTTATCACTAATTGTGACCCCATTTCTATCTTTAACTGGGACTAGTCCGGATCGGCTACTCCCTTTCAATTTATTAACATGCCAGTATAATATTTTACTATTATGCCGTCTAGCCGCATCTTCCAGATCCTCAGCAATTTTATCCATCGCCTCCATTTCACATCTCCTTAGTTCATATTTTAATGCTTTCTCCACTTTCTTTACATTCCTTTTGTTTTCATACGACCTATCGCTCAGATAATTCTTATACAAACCCCTTCTACTCTCTATTAAACCTAAAGCTTTTTCACTAATATTCCTAGTTGCTGTCTTAGCACTCTTCCCTAGGACACCATCAGCAACTTCACAAATTGTTTTTCTGAAATTATTCCATCCATCTTCCACATTGTCAAATTTTAAACCCTCAAGTTTAGTACTCAACTGTTCCTGGAATTTTTTTCTCAAATTTTCATCCTGAAGTCTACCAACATCATAACTTTCCGGGAGGGAGTTACTCTTCCGAAATTTCAGCTTTAAATTAACCTTAGACACTACTAGATGGTGATCTTTACTTTTAACATCAATAACGGCACTCCTATACACCCTAGTATCTTGTATTGATCCTGCTAGTCTTCTGTTTACAATAACATAATCAATAAGGTTTGCTGTCTTACCATCACGTGAATACCATGTCAACTTATGGGCCATTTTGTGACCAAACACCGTATTGGTTATAACTAGGTTGTTATACCTACAAAATTGCAAAAGCCTATAGCCATTACTGTTTTCTTTTCCTACACCAAAATTACCTAGGCTAGGATACCATCTATCCCTATTTCTACCAACCTGGGCATTAAAATCTCCTAGCAAAAACACCATATTTCTACCTGGTACCCTGTCTATTTGCTCCTGTAACTGTAAGTAAAATTCATCTGAGTCACTAGTATCTCCATCAGTTGGTTCAAAGGGGGCATATACTACTATAACTGATACCCTAAACTTTTTAGTCATAAAATGAGCAATTAGTATTCTATTATTAATACCTTCCCAGCCTAAACAAGACTTAGCAGCTTCCTTATTCATCATGAGCCCTACTCCCTGTCTATGTACCCCATCCTTCCTTCCTGAGTAAACAAATTCTATGTCACCTAATTTCATGCTTCCTACCCCTGGGATATGAGTTTCTGAAACTCCTAATAAATCCAGTTCAAACCGTCTGAATTCGTCAGTCAAAATGTCGATGCGATAGTCATTTTTTAACGTCGTAACATTCCAAGTTCCAATTTTCATGTTCTTTAAATCTTTGAAATTATTTTGGCCTCAAGAAAAGCAGTGATGTAGCAAAACCGGGACTTTAGGTTTCCCCCCTCCAACTCCCCCCAATGTCATCAGATCTGGTCGGGATTTAAAATAAGAGCTCTGAGACACAATATCATTCCAAACATCAAATTTCATTAAGATCCAATTACCCACTCATAAGTTAAAAATACTTCATTTTTTTATTTTTTGCGAATTAACCGGCCCCCCACTCCCCTCCAGATGATCAAATCGGGAAAACGACTATTTCTAATTTAATCTGGTCCGGTCCCTGATACGCATGCCAAATTTCATCGTCCTAGCTTACCTGGAAGTGCCTAAAGTAGCAAAACCGGGACCGACAGACCGACAGACAGACAGACCGACAGAATTGGCGATTGCTATATGTCACTTGGTTAATACCAAGTGCCATAAAAACGAGCAAAACTAAAGTCAAATAACCTTCCAAGTGTAAAACTACCGCAAATCACCATCAATAAATAAATGAAACTCGAAACGAACAGGAATTACTATAAATAACGAAGTCAAACTCAAAACGAGCAAAAATTAACATGAGTAGGGCTGACAACCGCCATGCCTCCTCAAGAACAGAATATAATTTGCACTTTATAGAAAACAAAATGCATTTAAAATGTTTTCCCTTTCTTACTTTAATAAATACAAAATTATTAAACTTTAACGAATAAATATCAGTATACGTATGTTAAACCGACAATCCGCTGTCGTTTTTGTTTCAGCAAATGTTGAGGGGACGTTGTAAGCCTACTTTACCTTTTGTAGGCTTATATGCTAATCTAAGTTATTCTAAACCCGAGTTCCTGTAAGTCAAAGTTTAAGTGAGTTAGTTAGGAGTTCAAATTCACCTTCTAGTTTGTAGTAGTCTGACACGATGGTCAAGCATCAATACACGATGGTCAATCTTACACGATGGTCAATAAGCGTCAATAGCCTCAGTGGTAACAGAAGTCGTAGTATTTGTAGAAATAGAACTAGTAGCAGAATGCATATAGTTCATGTTCGCTAGTTCAACATCCCCCCCCCCAAATTTGCACTAAAAGTCTTAACTTAACACTCCAAGCCTTTGGAATCAGGTGCACACCCATGGGAAGAGGAGGGGGCTAAAGGGGATGTGGCCCTCCCCCAAGAAAAAAATACAGCATGTTTTAAATCTTATTTAATCTAGACGGTTTTATCATTCATTCCCTAGTCCTACACAAAACTTGTTTTCAAAGAGCTAAAATAGACTCAAAGGAATGCCTTAAAGTACTGTTTTTCTAAGAAATTTTTAAATCTTTCCGTTGGTTGGCCCAGGAGTCCCGTGTCAGCCTCCTAATGATTATCTGATTGGGCCACTGGCCTGGGATAGTTCAAAAAACCCCTCAAAATGCCCAGAAAGTGCTTTTGGTTAGTTCAGTATCCCCCCAGCTTAATCTGAAAATTTCACCCTAAATTCTGGGCCGTTCCTGGGAGATTGCTACTACCGCCTTCTGACAACCTGCATACACTTTGTGAGTTTTGATTTAGCTCAACTTCACTTCTACGCTCTCTGAAATTTTCACCTTAGTATCCTTAGCTTTAGAAGCAGAAATGTTATACATTGTAGAGCAACTGCCCCCTTACACCCCCCCCAATAACACTCCTGGTAATCATAGTAGTAGTAGGAAGAGTAGAATTAGTGGTAGTAGCATGCATATAGTGCCTTTTGGCTATTTCAGCATACCCAACAAAATGACATTTATGTTTCAATTTAATACCCTAAGCCGTTCCGAAGATATTTCTAATGAGTTCTTTTCACAACCGGGATGCGCAAAATATGTTTTGACTTAGTTGAGTATTTCCTGAAGTTTCCTTAAAGATCACCTTTCCGCCAGCAATGGCTCTGGAGGATCTTCATTTATTCATTCATTCCTGAAATTTCCACTTTAAACTCCTTAGTTTTAATAGCAGAAGTAGTAACAGTAGTAGTTTTACTAATAGTAGTAATGACAATTGTAACAGGCAAATATTTCGCCTTGGTCAAATGAACATCCCCCTCGTCATGCCCTGTAAGTTTTAAATTAACACTCTAAGCCGTTTCTAAAATATTGCATACTCGCCCTTTTTACAACATATAAATATAGTATGTTTTGATTTAATTCATCTTCCACCTAAACATTCTCTAAATTTTCACATTAATATTCTTAGCCTTAGTAATAGTCAAAGTAGAAGTAGTGGTTGCAGTCGTATTAGTAGTAGCAGCATTAGTAGTCAAAGTGGCAGTAATAGTTATAGTAGCAGCGCACGCATATTGACTTTTGGTCAATTAATCATCCCCTCCTTATTTCCTGAAAGTTCCAACTTAATACTCTAAGCCATTCCTGAGATACGTTCTTTGTACAATCGGCATCCACGACGAGTGTTTATTATTATTTTTTTTCAAAACTTTTTTTTTGTTCAATGCTATATTTAATATAGCAAACACTATATTTAAGTAATGGGCAAATTAAATAGCTTCCAGCCAATACCCAAAGGGCAGTCGGGGCTGCCACCCCAGAGGCATAGTAACTGGACCTTTCAACTATGCTGATGAATTTTCGCCTGTCGCAAATTTTTCCCTGGCCCAGCCATCCCAAACATTTTCTGGAAGTTTATGGGGGACCAAGGGGCCTGGGTTCCGCTTGCCCTTCAAAATGTTTGACTCTAAAAAAAAGCACTAGAACCTCTATTTTCAGTTGAATGTGCCCCCTCCAAAATTTCTACGACAACTCGTTCTATTTGAGGGACCTCGGTGAAAACAAAACTAAATAAGTAATGCATAGATCCCTTGGGCAGCGCTATTGCGCTGCCTATGTAACAAACACACTTTTCTTCAAGTCATGAATAATATACAGACTAATATGATCAATGCTTGATAATTAAACGTCCACGAAATATCTTTTCCCCACCTTCCAAATTTGGGAGGTGGTACCTTCGGAATTTTGCCAAATTTTTATCACACTTTACGGGAATTTATAGATATTTCACCATAATTTAATCATAGTGACCATGTTTTTACAAAATTCAGGGTTCTGATGTGCGCTGATTCTGATCTGATCTCAGTTATGCAATGCTGAACAAGAATAACCAGGAAATCGGTCAGGAAGTTTTTAACGTCAAGCTGTGAAGTCGTTGACCTTAAACCCACCTGATACATTAGTCGTCGCATTTTGTTTTTGCAAGGCTTTTTCCACCGACAAACAGGATTATAAATTCAGCATTTTTATTGTAAATACACGATCTTGCTGACAATCTAGATCGTCAAAACAATGCTTTACTGACAATCAAGATCATGAATTCATAATCTACATTTTAAATTTGACAACTTTTCCTCAGAATCAGATTGTGAATTTTATTTTGAATATTTCCGGGTTGTGGGTCCTGGATTACGAGTTTGTAAATTGTGCTTTTCCAGTTTTCAATTTGAGTTTTAAAATCGGTTTTACAAGCTCCTTTTTCGTACTGCTATCATTGAATCTTGGTTCAATAATTTGGTATGTCAGTGGAAAAGGTCTTTTATTTGACCGAAACACATCCAATAAAATAATTCACAACTAGATGGGATTCATACTGGGGCGTCGTTTAGGGAGGGGCTGTTGCCCCCAATAATTTGATTATTATATAGCCCATTTCCCTTGACTATCCGGATATGGAGCCCTCTTGCCCCCCTCAATAAAAAGTCTGCAGATTTGCCCCTGGTTTCATATGCTACAAATAACAGGGTTTTGAAAAGATTGTTAACCCTAATATAACACAAGATGTGCTAACTAGCTTCGTCTGGGTAAATTAGAACTATAGAATTCCTGAAATTGAAAATGTAACCCCGTCAGCTTTTGAACCTGGGCAATCCCTGAATCTGGCTGACAGTATCCTGTTTCTATTGTGCCTTCGATGTTCTTCCCCTGCACCGCCCCTCGTGCAATAACTACTAGTATAATGTCATGTTTTTCTACCAAAGGTAGAAAAACCTTTGTGGGGGGGGGGCAGTTTGGTTTGGTAATATGAGTTTATTTTTAAAACAATTTTGATGAATGTATTTTTTTTCAGTTTTATTTCTTCCCTGCTATTTCCTGGCCATAGAGCCTTACAAGGGACATTATGTTGAAGTATTTGTTATTTTTGTGTTTAATTTCAAGTGGATTTTGGTATTCACTGATATATTTCTTGTTTTGTTTTCAGTAATTTAAATCAATTAAAAAAAAACAAAAAAAACACACACATATACCAGAAGTGGCAGTCAGATCACAATCAAGCTCGATATAAAATAGAAGCTCGTGTCCTAGTGGTTGGTTTAGGCTGTTCAAACGATATATGACGTTTTCAGACTAAAATAATCTGCTCATGAATTTGGGAATCAAAGGCCCTTCTGACATCATGCGCAGCGAGAGCTACGCTCTCGCCGCTTTTCTCAGCATCTATCAAGGCCGAAACAAGAGCAGAAAGAGCATGGTCACAGCCTAGGCTAGGCTGAAAACTGAATTGATGGTCTGGAACTGTGCATTTTGACCGCAGTTCATCAACAATAAGTGTCTAAAATAACTTACAAAAAACGGTAAGTGTTTACTTAAACATGTTGTTTGTTTGAGGTGGAAAGAAAACTTTGTCAGAATGTGCCTTTAGTGATTCTGATAGTAGTTTTTGTTCCTATGATATATTGAAATGAATGGTACATAATTGAAAACTGTGTTGTTTTACAGTAACAAAGATCCAGCTGAAAAGTCCAAGCCCCAGGTCCTTGGCTTCAGTAGTGGAATGAACTATTGTCGCTGATAAACGAAAACGCATTGGGGAAAAAGACAGTCCTTCGAACTTTAATTGTAGAGTATTAAGAAGTCTAAAAGAGTTTTGAAGAAGAAGGAGAAAAAAGATGAATATTTTGCCAAAGAAAAGGTACTTTTTTGCTTAACCTCATGCCAAAAATTGATGCTGGTTTTTGTGTTTAGTAAATAACCCACAAAGTGTGGTCCAATCCCACCCTAGTGAAAGTCTACCAATGCTTGAAAATAAATGTTAAACTAGCCTAAATAGGAAAGGTAAATTGTTAAACACTTTATTAGCCTGCTTTCATAGGGGCAAAGTAATTCACCACTTGATGTCTTTTTTGGTAAATATTTAATGATTGCTATCTCCATTAGGAAATACTCTTCAATTCCAAAACCACTTTGAATTATTTTAAAATACATCTAGGCCTAGTCTATGTTGGCTGTATTATTGCTAAAAGTTGATTTGGTTCACTTTACCTCATGCTGAAGTAACACCATAGGAGAGTTCATCACAAGCTGTGATGTACACACAACAATGGTATAGTAACATTAATAGTGTAGTAACACCAATTAGTTTCATCACAAGCTATCTAAACTGGAAACTGTCCTGTAAAGCAGCATATTTTCCATACTATAGTACTTAGAAATCCTAATTTTAGAAGTGGATCCATTTCTGGTTGACCCTCCTCCTCCATGGGGCAAACTAAAAATGAATAAAGTGGACAGGGTTTTGAAACTGAGGGAAAAGTTAGGGATATACAATGTATATATTTTAAATAATAATTCCAGTCATCACTGGTAATTTCTGTATAGTAGGAAGTCAAAAGATAATTAAAAAAGCCATGCTTCCATTGATGTGAATATCCAAAATGGTTCACTTTCACTTTTGAGTTTAAATTAGACAGCTGTTTCTGAACAATTGCAATACTAGCTGTTGTGACATTAGCCTATAATGAAATTTGAACTGGCAAATCAAAGTGATTAGTTAATTATTACATTTATGCTCTGTTGATTTGAAGGTAGGCAGTGCAATGTCTGATTTTGCTTACAGGTAATATTAACTATAGAGCAAAGCATATTAGTCCATGAGCCCTGCAGGTAGTAGGGCAAGGTCTGTGTTCAACAATCAGAACATAGACATTGCCCTGCTGCCTGCAGGGCTCATGTACTAATATGCTTTGCTCTATAGGTAATGTTACCTGTAAGAAAAGTTGGATTTTTTTTTGTTTGAAAGTGAATCATCTTGGATATTAACATCAATGGATACATGAGTTTTTTACTTATCTTTTGACTTCCTACTATACAGAAATTACCAGTGGTAACTAGAATTAGTATTTAAAATATAATTTGTACAACCCTAACTTTTTGCTTGGCTTCAAAACCCTGCCCACTTTATGCATTTTTAGTTTGCCCCATGGAGGAGGAGGAGGGTCAACCAGAAATGGAAACTAAGCTGCTTTGCAGCCTAGTTTCCACTTTAGATAGTTTATGACAAAACTAAACATTTACCTATTTTTCAATTGATTATGCCACCTATAACTTCTAGAAGCTGTTTATTAAAAATGGTCTGTGTGGGTTTGCTTTGAATGCCATAGTTGGGCTAGTATGAATGACTTTTTGAAAGTTTCTGAAACAGCCCTGTATTGTTGACTTAACCCTGGAAGAGGAGAGACAAGCACAAAGAGAGATACTAAGGTCATTTATACCATATGATATGTGCATTTGTGTTTAGTACAGTGATATAGGCTACAGCTTTGCTATTGAGGTAAATGTAGAGTAGTACACATTTCTGATCTAAGAATAAAGTGAACATACCACTTGATGCCTTTTTGTGCTTTTTCTGAGTTTAATAATTGCTTTGTAAGAAATTTATTTTAACTGAACCTAACCTTTCTAACCTTACCCAAATATAAAGCCCATGTCATATATTTCTTTTGCATTTATTGATTCTTGATTTATCACCATCAATTGAATTTATGAATAAACCAGTTTTAACAGGAACAATGCTAACAGAGGTATATAAGTTACATCTCACTGAATATGGGGGATATGAAAGGGGCTACAGCAGCAGTTATCCTCAACAATGTTTCAATCCAAAAATCTGCCAAAGAATCTGGTGTTAAGAAATCTACATTACTGGATTATGTTAAATGTTCAAAGGGTTTGTCAAACACTAAAGCTGAAGCAGCATTAGAAGACCAAGTGGGGACTTTCACAGCAGCAGAGTCTCAAGCCCAAGAGCCTACACAAGCCCCAGCAACAGAGAAGACACCTGATCTTGGCTTCATTTTTCAGAGAAAATAGTTCATAACAGGCAAATCTTCAATCTCAACAAGGAGAAGGTGCTTTCAGACAACTTTCAAACATTTTCTGCAATGAATGACAGCTTAAGCAACAACAAAGCTTACAAGCTCAATTACTGTTTGCTCCAGCTAATAAAGTCAGATGCCCTTCATCCTGGGAAATTAAGGCACAAGCTTTTATAGACTGGATGACTACATTCCTCAAGTGTAAAAGTGAGATTTCAATCTGATTCTCCAAGGCAACATCTCAAGCTAGAGCAAGTGGTTTCAGTGAATTAGGTGCAGGGAGATTCCTCAAAAACCTTGTCTTCATCTATCATAAATACCAAATCCCTCCAGACCATATTTGGAACACTCATGAAACAGGTGTCCCAACTGTATCACTGCCTCATAGAGTGTTTGCCAAGAAGGGTCAGAATCAAGTGGCTCAGACAACACCTGCAGAGTGTGGTCAAGATGTAACACTTGTCTTTTTTGTTAGTGCAACAGGTAACCACATACCTCTGATTTAATCTTTCCAAGGGTTAATTTTCAAAGTGGGATGCTGAAAGATTGTGCTTTGGGACTAGCTCATCCAAGTGGTTGGATTAATTCTGACACATTCTTGACATAATGAAACATTTTGTGAAGCATACCAGATCATCAAAAGAAACTAAAACTTTACTGCTACTGGACAATCATGACAGTCACATGGACAACAAAGTAGTCAGCTACTGCAAAGATAAATGGTGAGATCTCACTCACCATCCCATGCCACTGCTTGCAACTTTTAGATGTTTTTGTCTATGCATCATTCAAAGCATTGTTGAGAAGCATTTTAAAAAGTGCTTGAACTTCTATCCAGGCCAAAATATCTTTGTATATGAGGTAGCAGGGCTCCGCCTTGTTCCATACCTCAAAAAGTTCAGCATGAGTAGCATTGTGACTGGTTTCAGAAAGCCCAGACTATGATGATTTGACTGCAACAGTTTCTGCTGCTTCAATTCCAGATTGTCAATTTCTAAACAGCCATTCTCAACTTGCTGCACAGTAAGATCCACATGAGCCAAACCAAAGTACTGACAAAACTCAAAATTCTTCTTCTTTTCTTACTCAAAATTTTTCTCTTTTCAGTAATTCCCAAGCAACTAAGACCATTTCCCTTGTCATCTACAACTGCTAAAGGTAGATGAGTAAAATAAATAGGAAACACTAGAATTAGCAACACCAGAAAAGGAAGAACTACAGCAAATGGTAGAAAATAGAAAAAGATGATTAAGAAGAAAGTTGTCACCACCCTTCCAAAGAAAGCAAGAAAACAGAGGGCAGCTGATTGAGGTAAAGATAGTGAGAATGAGTTAGAAGAATATCTATTCATGGATGATAGTTTTGATGAACCTCCACCTATTGGAGAAACAGAACCAGATGATCTGTTTGATGCAAATGTCCTAGCCAATGCTGACTTTGTTTTTGTGAAATTCTTCATCAGAAAAGGAAATGTTTCTTGTGTTGGAAATGTAGCAGAAATTGGTGATGATAATATAGGGGTTATGTTTCTAAAAAAAAAAGATGCAAAGTTGGTCTTTTCTTATCCTTGACCAGGCTTCAGTTTCAAAATATATTATCTTCAAGCCTCCTTGACCAGTATTGACAGTTGGTAAAAATAGAGCTGCATAAGCACTTGGCTTAAACTTTGATTTTTCCAAGTTTAATGTATAACCTATACTCTGGGGTTGTTTTGGATGATTTTTGTTTTGTTTTTTAAACCATTTCTGAAAAAAAAACCTTTTAAGATTAAAATCAGGAAAAGTTCTTACAGATGCAGAATTTCTGGACACACATTGGGGTGCTTGAAATGCCCAGATATGTCTGTTAGTTGATGAGACTTTTGAAAAAGAAAAAAATCATCTGGGTTGACCCCAAGCTCCCCTACATGGGTCAAAGTACTGAGACTTATTCTGAGAATAGATAGGAAATGTGTGATTTGGTCTATATATTTGCACATCAGGGGGTTGGGGGTAAAATATAGCAGGGCTGCATGCAAAATGTGTTAACTATGATTATTCTGCATATCGTAAAGTAAGAATTGTTTTATTAACATGTTTTCTTAGGTAGCTCTATCTAGGCAAATATTTTTTTTTGCAGGAAACACCTTAATGAAATAAGCACAGTACCATTAGATTCCTTATTTTATGCTTGAATATTTCTAAATATGATTATCATTACTTTGACAATGTGATGAAGTTGCAGTTTACAACACAATTTACCTGGGATTAAAGTAAATGTAACTCTTCATGCCTTTCTTTAAGGTCTTTCATAATTCAATGCTGACTTCTGGGAAGAATTACATTTTGAGCCATTAGAAGACAAAAAAGAGTTCAAAACATCCCACAGTATTGAAAAGTTAAAAAACATGGTCTTTAAAAAAAACTGGGTAGTGAGAAAATTTACCATTTGTAGGTGATTCAAGAATGGTAATTATTATTTTTCTCAGTCTTAATAGTAGAATTTTATTTGAAAACAAATTTGCAGGAATCACAGCACAGTATCACAAGTAGTATAATAGTGCTGCCTAAGTAAAGAGCAATGTGGGCACAATGTTTTTTTTATATATATAGACCAGGGCACTTCGTATCAAAGGAGGTGTTGTAGAAACTTCAAAAAGGGCTCATTCGATTGGAAACTGACAGGGCTAGTGTCTTTGAGTGATTGGAGGGGAACTAACTCCCCTCCCCACCATTTCCCCAAGCACATATGATCCAAATTTTTAGATAACCATTTTGTTCAACATAGTTTAAGGGTTGGGAAATTATGTCTTTGAGGATGACAACCCCTCACAGCCCTCAGCCCAAGGGTTGTAAGTCATGCCCTGAAGGCATATAAAGTTATTATGGCACTTGATATTTACCAAGTGACATATAGTAATCACAATTTCTGTTGGTGCTGGTTTTGCTAGTTTGGGCACTTCCAGATAAGCTAGGACAATGAAAGTTAGCAGGCGTATCAGGGACCAGACCAGATTAAATTATAAATAGTCGTTTCTCCAATCCCACCATCTGGGGGGGGGGGGTAGTCGAGGGACAGTTAATTCAGAAAAATATAAAATAAATGAGGTACTTTTAACTTACGAATGGGTGATTGTATCTTAATAAAATTTGATATATAGAAGAATCTCATGCTTCAGAGCTCTTATTTTAAATCCTGACCAGATCCGGTGACATTTGGGGGAGTTTGAGGGGGAAACCAGAAATCACGGAAAACTTTTAGAGAATTGAGAGATCGGGATGAAAATTGGTGAGAAGAATAAGCACAAGTCCTAGATACGTGATTGAAATAACCGGATCCGCTCTCTTTGGGGAAGTTGGGGGGAGGGGTTTCAGTCCTTTGGTGTGTTTGGTGCTTCTGAACGTGATGGGATGATGAAAATTGGTAGGTATGTCAGGGACCTGTACAAATTGACTTCATAACAGTCGTTTCCCTGATTCGACCACCTGGGGGGGGGGGGCTGGAGGGATGGAAAACCGCGGAAATTGAGGTATCTTTAGCTTATGAATGGGTGATCAGATTTTGATGAAACTTGATACATAGAAAGATGTTATGTCTCAGATGCTCTATTTTCAATTCGAATTGTATCTGAGGACAAAGGGGGGTGGAGGGGGAAAACAGAAATCTTGGAAACTGGAAATTTCGGCAAACGCTTAGAGTGGAGGGATCAGAATGAAACTTGATGGGAAGATTAAGCGCAAGTTCTAGATACATGATTGACATAACTGGACCGGATTCGCTCTCTTTCGAGGAGTTGGCGAGGATTTCCAGGTGCTTTGGCGAGTTTGGTGCTTCTGAACATGCTAGGAAAATGAAAATTGATAGGTGTTCCAGGGACCTGCACAAATCGACTTGATAACAGTCGTTTCCCCGATTCAACCACCTGGGGGGTTGGAGGGATAGAAAAATTGAAAAAATGAGGTGTTTTTAACTTGCAAATGCGTGATCAGATCTTAAGGCAGGATGGGCTCTTAAGGGATCTTCCTATACCTCCCATGTTAAACATTTGGAGTTTGCCTGATGTTCCTGAATTAGTGATTTCGGCGGTTTTTATTTAACAGATAAAAAAAAACACTGGTAAGTATTTTGACCTAATCAAATTGTAAAGCCAACAATTTTTTTTTATAATTCCAAAATAATTATAAAACCGTCTCGGGTTGGCATTCTAGATTGCTACACTTGACACTGTTGTTGTGGGGTATAAAAAAATAGAGTAAAAAATATTCTATTCAACAATCAGAAACTTATTTCTGTAATATATACTTGCTGGCTGCAGTCCCTTCAAATGCTTTACATATTTGTGTTCCAAAGTCAAAAATTCCCCTCAAAAGACTAGATACAGCTGTAATCAGAGCACGTGAAAATGCATAAATTAGACCAAGGGACTAACCACTCGGATTGTTCTTGAGCGATTCAGTGAAGTATTAGTTAGTTGTAAACGGTTTAAACAGAGTCTAGAGAATAAGTAGTGTGCAGACACCAAACTGCCATTTAACAAATATATATAAAAAAATTATATTGTATAAATAATTACAAGGGGAACTGCTTAGGATAACCCACGCATAATCGTAATTTTGAGTGAGAAACCCCTTAAGTTCAACCTTCTCGTGTTTATCTAGTTTAAGTGATGAAGAAAACTGATAACTTTGTCTTTGACTGAGTTGCTGCCCCAGAAAAAGAATTGACTAGGGAATAATATGCTTGGAGTTCCGCTAGGCCTTAATGAAATTTGATATTTAGAAGAACCTCGTGTCTCAGAGCTCTTATTTTAAATCCCCGACCATATCCAATGATATTGGGGAAGATGTTTAGAGTGGAGAGATTGGGATGGAACTTGGTGGGAAGAATAAGCACAAGTCCTAGGTACGTGATTGACACAACCGGACTGAATCCGCTATCTTTGGGTGAGTTGGGGGGGGGGTGTTAATTCGGAAAAATAAAAAAAAAATTAATTTACAAACGGGTGACTGGGTCTTAATGAAATGTGATATTTAGAAGGAACTCATATCTCAGAGTTCTTATTCTAAATCCTGACCAGATCTGGTGGCATTGGGGGGAGTTGGAAAGGGAAACTTGAAATTTTTGAAAACGTTTAGGGTGGAGAGATCGGGATGAAACTTTGTGGGAAGAATAAGCACATGTCATAGATACGTGATTGACATAACCCGACTGGATCCGCTCTCTTTGGGGGAGTTAGGGGGGCCAGTGCTTTGGCAAGTTTAGTGCTTCTGAACGTGCTAGGATGATGATAATTGGTAGGCATATCAGGGACCTCTACAAATTGACTTTATAACAGTCGTTTTCCCCAATTCGACTGTCTGGGGGCTGAAGGGAGAGGAAAAAATAGAAAAATAAGGTATTTTTAACTTACCAATGGGTGACCAAATCTTAATGAATTTTGATATTTAGAAGGACCTTCTCTGATTTTTCTTTTAAATCAATTTATTGATTCTTAGAATTTTGCTAGAGCTCATGCCATTTGAGCTCTTGGCTCTTTGGACCTTATCACAAGTGCCATTTGAGGTCTTAGCTCTTTTTATGGAAAGATTGGTGGTACAAACTCCAGATGGGGCTCATTGGGTTAGGCATCAGATGTTCTAGTACTCTTTTTCAGAGTCAAAGTGATTTGGGGACAGCCATCCTCCCATGTTATGTTTCCACAAATGCATCTGATAGAAATTTTGAGATAGCCATTTGCTGAAAAGTAGTCCAAAGATCATATAGTAAGGCCTTTTGGGTTGACAGAATACCCGAGAGTCTTTGGGTAAGGGTTGTAAGTTATACCCCAGGAGCATGTAAGATTTTAAGGAAGGGATGCTTGTGTGAACTTAAAAGTTGCTCATTTAATCAGAAATGTACAGTTCTAGTTTCCTTTTAAGAGTCAAACATGATGGAGAGGAACTAGCTCCCCTCCCCCTCCATGTCATCCTCTTTTCCCGAAATGCATTGAGTTGAAATTGCAAGATAGCCATTTTGTTACCAATAGTCAAAAATAATATAACAATGTCTTTAGGGTGGATAAAATCCTCCAAAGTCTTCATGGGCATGGGTTGTAAGTTATATCCTGGAGCATATAAAGTTGTGTCCTTTTTAAGAATCAAAATTGAATGGAGCGCAATCAGCCCCCTCCCCCAGTCTATCATTTCCCAAAGTATATCTGATCGAAATTTTATGGGAGATATTTTGTTCAGCATTGTTGACAGGTCTGGTAAATATATCTTTGGGGATGTCAACCTCCCCACAGTCCTCAGTACAAGGGCTGTAAAGTTAGGCGATTTGTTCATTGTTTACACACATTATATGTTATTGAGAAAGGTTTGCATGTTTGAACTTTATTCTCTAAGGAGACGGAAGGCATTCTGGTGAACCTTTCAGAGAATTTTGAGGGGATTTTGAACTAATTCAGAACATTTTATGTATATACAGATTGTCAAAAGTGTGTGAAACAGGGATAACTGAGTATATTAATTTGGAAAATTCAGGAAATGATAAGGAAGATGTTCAAAAAGGCAATATTTGCGTGCTACCAATACTACTACAATTACCACCACTTCTACTACCATGCTACTCCATTTACAGTTTTGAGGGGGAATTTGAACTAAATCAAAGATGGTATGTGCATGCACATTGTCAAAATGGCATATGTCGAGGATTGATTCAGGTATTAAATTTGAACTTTGAGTTTAAAGGGGAAGATCATCTCTCCAAAAGGCAATATGTGCACACTACTGCTACTACTACGGTTACTGCTACATTTACTACTACTGCTACTGCTTCTATTTCGACTACTTGTAAGGCTAAGATCATTGAGATGAAAATTTCAAGAAGCATATGAACATACAGATTATCAAAAGGACATACCAACAATGTCATAGCAATGGCTAATTGTATTAAGTTGAAAGTTACAGGACTTGATGAGAGGGATGTTTTACAGATCAAGAGGAAATGTGTTTATCCTACGGCTACTAGTAGTACTACTGATTTCTAATACTATTACTAATAATACCAATACTACTTATGTGACTACTATTACAACTATGCCTTAGGGTATGAAGGTGAAATTGTCAAGAAATTTTGAGGGGGAAGGTGAACTGAGTCACAACACGCCAGTAATATGCAGGTTGTCAAAAGGGTATAACAGCAATATCTTAGGAAGAGTTTGGTGTGGGAAGTTAAAACTAACAGGGCTTGTTGTGAGGGATGTTGAACTAACCAAAAGAAAATATTTGCATCCTAATGCTACTGTTTCTACTCATACTATTACTACTGTTACCATTATTACTACTTCGATTACTACTACTGCCACTAACGCTTAGGCTACTACAATTAATTGTACTGCTACTACTACTGCTATTAAAACTAAGGATATTGACGCAAAAAATTTGGGATATATAGAAACTGTATGGAACTAATTCGAAACACTGTATGCCCGCACAGGTTGTCAAGTGGACACATCAAAAACGCCTCAGGAATGGTTGATGGTATTAAGCTGAAATTTTCAGTGTGTGTCGAAGGGATGTTGAAGAAGCCGAAGGTGCTATGTGGATGCTGCTACTAATGCTGCTACAACTATTGCTACTGCTTAAGCTAAGGGTATAAAGATGAAGCTTGTAAGAAATATTTAGGTGGATGTTAAACTAAATCAAAACAAAATATGAGCATGTGGTCTTTCAGAAAGGTGCCAAAGCAATAACTGAAGAACAACTTATTTTATTAATTTAGAACTTTAAGGGCTAGTTGTGGGGTTTTTTGAAGTATCCAGAAAGCACTATATGTATGCTTTCAATACTACCACTACAGATACTGTAACTAATGATGCTAAGGGTATGAAGGTGAAAGTTTATGGCACGTTTAGGAGGAGTTTCAACTAGCCTAAACGAAAAAATTTTATGCAAGCAGGTTTTCAAAAGGGCATATAAGCAATATCATAGGCAGCACCAGTCTATAATAACTAAAAATAACATTGAAACATGTAAATTAGCTAATTCGATTCAAAATTAAAATTTCTGGTGCCTTTTTTAAGAGTAAAAATAGATTGGAGAGTATGCAGCCCTTCCCTCAAGCCCATTCATTTTCCAAACACATCCAGTCAAAATTTTGAGACAGCCATTTTGTTCAGCACAGTGTTCAGAAATAAAAGTCAGTATTTGTCAATTGAACTAACAATCCATAATCATTTGTCTTTTTTTGTTGTTTTTTTTTTTTTCAGTAAAGCGCAAAATATGTTCTGCTCTTGAGAAAGCATGGGGGTTATCAGCCTTACCCATGTTAATTTTTGTTCGTTTTGAGTTTAATTTATTTATTGATAGGAATTTGCGGTGGTTTTATGCCTGGAAGACTATTTGACTTTATTTCTGCTCATTTTGGCTTGATGGAGCTCCTTACTTTTCTTTGAAAAACTTGTTTTGTGATAAAGTTTTTTAAATTCTTCTTTAAAAGAGTTAGACTGCCAAAGAATAATAGTTGAAAGCAGTTGCCTGTCCTAGGCTTCAACCTTCTACTGTTTTTACTGATAGTGTTTGGCAAGCCATAAAATTATTGTGCCAATTCTTGTCTGCAATGCCTTCACTTTTCACTAGCTTTTCAATTCCAGTTGTCTGGTACTTTTATACTCTTAGTAATGGCATAGTTGTAGGGTTGCTTGGGTTTTGAGTTTGGAGGGGTAGTATAAAGAATCTGCCAAAAAAATTGTTCAGTGTGCCAACAAATTTGAACACATAAGCTAAATTAAACTAAAAACAAGCTAAATTCCTGCTATCTGACAGTGCTTTTGCAACCTACCACGAGTCTTCATCTGTTTTAAATTCAGATTATTTGCTTTGGCTGAATGTGGGCCCTGCTTCTTGTGTACTGGTCTCCCATAATTATTCTTGTTATATTTTGCAATCTTTAATTGACATCAATGCTGAAATGTATTCATATAGTTTGAAATTTATGCATATTGGAAAGCCAATAGATTGTTTTCAGGATTATTTAATGAATTAATTAGTTATATATATATATATATATATATATATATATATATATGTGTATATATATATATATATATATATATATATATATATATATATATATATATATGTGAGTTTTTGTTTCTTATATATTTGATTGTTTATATTTTTTATGTTGACTTAGTTGTCGTGGCATTTTTATAATGTCTTAAAAATAGTCTTAAATTGTTGTAATTTTCTCCTTTTTTGTTGTTTTTTTTCCGTTGAGAAAGGCTCCCGGACGTGGGGCCGAAATATTCGGAGTATTTTTATTTTTTGGTTAGCTAAAGTGTAGTTTTTATTTTATTTTGTTGTCACTGCTTTATAAGAAATTAAACCCGTTTTTCTTCAATTATTTTTTTTCGTAAATGGAAAAGCAGTGTGGTCTAAGAAATTATCAAATATATCAAATAATAATATATAGACACATATTTCAAGCCTTTTTTTTGTCAATTGTCTGGTTGGTTTTACACACTGTTAGGTGAGGTTTTCATATCCAGTTGAGAAAAAAAAAAAAAAAAACTATTCAACTACTTACAAAATAAAACTGATATTCATTAAAAAAAATGCCTTGTCCATCTTAAAACGGGAAATGTCATCCAATTCTTCTTCTTACAGTGCATTTTCTTAAGTTCTTCTCTGATAAATTTCTTCTGTTACATCTTGAATTTATTCTGACTTTGATTTTCATCCTCACTAATGCTGATTACTGTTCTTTTATCACGTGTTTTACTTTCTTTTTTTTTACATTTTGCTTGGATTGATTATCTATGTATTTAATGCTGTATACTTTTGAGTAGCTCTAGAATTTGACATTTTCAGAAACGAATTTAGAAGAGTGGCAAATACTTGGGAAAGAATTTCCAAGGATTTCCTTTTGAAATTTCTTGACGGTGGGCATTGAGCAGGCACAATAAACGAGTTTCTAATTCTTCACATTATAGAGCGGCCTGTCCTTTAACCCAACTAATCCTGGAGAGGGATTCTTAACTTTCATACCTGTTATTTTAGGGAAAAATTAGAAGAGTAATTTTAAAATCAGGATGGTAATTTTTGTTGTGTCTGTTTAGTGATAAAAGTTATATATAAACAAAAATTTTAAAAACAAGAATACGAAAGTAAAATTACATACTGCGAGCCATTATATAACCTTATAAATATTAGTACAATAGAATTCAGTTATTCACTTGAACAGAAAAGAAAGAAAAACTAAGTGTTATTACAAAAAATATAATTGTTTGTTAATTATTGCAAATATCTATTACCAGAAACTAGTACAAAAATATAAGCTAAGATACAAATAATAAGACAGAGAAACTTATCAAGGGATAAAGGGATCAAGAGAAAAGTGATCAAGGGATGATAAGAGAAACTTATCAAGCCTTATACCTCCACACGCATTGCGTTAAGTATGTTTTTACGTGCTTATTTCTTCTGCAACATCTCTTGTTCTTCAGGAAAGTCACTGGGAACAGTTAGTCACATGAATAATTTTGATGATTGCTGAATACAGTGCATTTAATAATTGCATTTATTAATTATTATAATTATCAATGATTGCATATAATAATTGCTGAATACACTTCGCAGCTTTGAAGGCTTGGTTCAGATTTTGAAAATATGGACAAGCATATCAGCATTAACTGAAAAAGCAAATTTACAGCCCCAGTTTCTGGGTGGCCCGGATTCTTGATTTCAAACGTTGAATAAGAACTATACAAATTTTGCATCTTTTCTTCTGAAAGAAATTGTTTTCAATACTGATTGCGATTGCTGCTGATTGTCAAGACTACTTTCAAGGTCTCTTCTTCCTTTGGGAAAAAGAATCTAGGTAATCCATAAGGTTCTGAAAAGGTCTGTCTCAATTTAGTCATTGAGAAGTGTTTTCTTCTAATTGTAATGAAATTAATGCGTTGCGCTTGATTCACTGGCACAAACCAGCCGTAATTTGTCTTTTTGCAGCCCTGAAATTGGTTGGGTCAGATGAAGAGCTTTAGTCGTTAATAGTTAGATTTTATGTAAAAAAAAAAAAAAAAAACTCGATTGCGGGGTAATCGGTCTCTTAAACTCTGGCTTCAGATGTAATTTCAGAATTGACTCACTGCTTTGCTCTAAAAAACAACTGGTGGCACCAAGAAATCTTGAGTTAAAACCGTGTATTGCGAGTACACCACTGAACAATTCAAAGCGTTGTTGATTTCCCTTCATTGTTTGGATCAGGATCAAATTCAGTCTATATACTTGGCAATGGAAATACTTCTTAATACACATGGCAATGTTTCTTATGGTGTATGCTGCTGCCCTACTCTACCCAAGCCCCCTTCATAACCGGTGCACAATCAGAGAGAGGAGAGAGTTTATTCACCAATAAATACGAAATAGAAATACAATACTCTTATTCCCCCTCGAAGGGCTCCATGGCCAGGGATACAAGGGAGATACAAAAAAAAATACAATATAAGCAACAACCAAAAAAAGAGAACAAATAACATATAAGATGAAAAAGAGAACATACCTGAGGCCTGGGAGTCAACGCGCAGAGAAGACAACCATACACCATGAAAAGAGTCAGGGGACATCAACTCCTCAGAGGAAAAGGAAAAGAAAAAAAAAGCAAAATGCTATTCTGTTTGATTCTTTATTAAATGATCCTTAAGAATCCTTTTAAAAGTCCCAAACGAGTGGCATTTCTGTACTGAAGAAAGTAGTGAAACGCAAGACTTAAGTATTTTAACCCCAATTTAGTTTGTTTCAAAGAAACAACTCATTAATGGCTATGTTTAATAGCTAAACATCTAAGTTTTCCATATGGTAGACTCCAAATGGGTTTCCTACACCCAACTCTTGCTTGATGTCGAGTGTATGACAAAACTTAGCTGCTCTTTTCCAATCCGTCTCCAAACTCATCAACAAGAAATGAACAAACAGGACTCGTTTAGTTGTTTTAGTTGTTTAGTTATAGACTTTTAAACCGGACACTCAATACTTTCAATTATTTTATTTTGCAATTTCTGGGAACTGTGAATCCCTCTTAAAGATGAGGATCTGTTTCCCCCACCGATCCAAGTAACTGCAATAAATGTCTCCTTTCATTTGAATTATTACTTTTGTCATCGCCACGAAATGCCAAGTCCTCCTTGGTTGCCAGTATAAATAATTGAAGGCAGTTCTTATTTTCCATAATCTGCCATGGAGAAGTTGGGGTAGCAAAGTAGCAATGCCACTTGGTAGTGTTCGAATTTACTGGCAGATTTTGTCCGAAAATACCATTTTTACATATAAAAATACTTTTGCTTAAAGAAAAAGCTGTGCTGATAAAGTGTCGCCAGCTTTTAGAATTCTGCTACTGGCAGCTTTGGAACTTTGTCCATACCTGTCTACAATTCCTGCCTTTTTCTGGGTCAGGCATTGACTATTCGCCAAAGGAATAGCCCCAGATGACAATTTGCTAAGTTTTTCCATGCTAACACACTCCCTTTGCGGCAGGTACCAACCTCATGCCGTCTAGCTATATTTGTTGCATCTTTCCATTTCATAATTCCATTGCGCCCAGAATATATTTTCCAGGAGTTTATCTAGGCCAGTTCTTGTCCGCACCAGTGACAACAACAGAAGCATAATATCTTGTCTGAACAAATGGAGTAATTGAGCCAGGTAGCTTGAGAGATTTAAGAAAACATTCGCGGTTGAAGACAACGGTTGAGATCCTGCAGAGCCGCCAAACGAATGATGAATCTTAGAGTTCTAAAGTCTGTCTGAACAGTTTCTCTTTCTCCAGTTGATTCAAAAGTACCTATTTTAGTTTTGAGTACTGGATATATGCTACTTTACCTGTCGTAGCTCTGGTGAAGAGCTCTCATAGCTGTCAAGAAGAGTTCTTTTATGCGTTTAACTCGGTGTCGCCTAGTTGAAGTTCAGGTTTTTAGCAAGTGCACAAAGTCACAGGTTACTTATCGTTCCTCGATAGGTTTTGCCCATTTGATAAGTATTTTTTTTCGAAGGCTCTTAAGATCAATTAGAAAGATCCCCCCCCCCTCTAAAAAAGTAAAAGTAACAAAGACTGTCAGCTAGCATGGAAATTGCGCTGTACAAGCAACATGCGAAATGACCCATTGCAGCAATTTTAGGTATAAATTTATGTCCATATACTGCCTAGACTGCGCCTATTATTTACTTGGATTTCTCATTCAGTTTGTTCTTCTTACTAGCCTTCAATTCACACAAAAGCATTAATCAAGTGTAAGTCTAATACCCATTCTTTTCACTGACTTAAAATTCGCTGAGAAGGATTTGAAACCAATCAGATTTTAAGGGGGGGGTATTTGTCTGTCCAGTTGTAAGGGATAATGTTATGTGCTTATATTTTTCTCTTTGGTCGAATGGTGTGACCCCAAAAAAAGCCTTTTGAGATTCAATAATAAGATGTAACCAACAGTATTATCCATTTGATTTTTAACCTTCGTACATATTGCGTGAAGTTCTTGAAAAACTATCTCCTTTTTTGTATTCTTTATATTGGAATGCTTATGAAAGAAATTAATTTTTTCTTCCTCCCAAAAACTTGCTACTTTCCCCATATGGAATTATTCGCTCTAGTATAACATTCTCTTGCTATTGAAAACATTTTAAATTACTAATCTACAATCTCGTGAATTAGCGTCCTGGGTGTTTAGTGTGCTCTTTTTTTCTCTAAGGCATAATCGTTGATAAGTATTTCTCAAAAAAGAACACCCCCTCTTCCAAAAAAGGCCAATGTATTAGGTCTGCGGGACAAATTAAAGTTTACAATTAACTTTGCCCAGATGACAAAGTGACAAAGCTTACTTTTTGTGCCATTGATTTGTGTATATCGTCAGAATCCCTTGAGTGGTCTCGTGCGACTCTTTGGGTGCGTAACGCCCACTCTGACAACCTATGTAACAAATAAAAGAAATTTACTATAACAAAGTTGTCGTTGTTGACAGTTGAACCCTTTCGACTCCTGTTAGCTATGCATTCAACTATTCCACTGTGGTGCAATGGTTCATTGGGAAATTTGATAATTAGACTATTTTATGATTGCAAATGGTAAAACTTTATCAATAAGAACTTTATAGTGACATTTTATGTGACATTTATTGTGACATCAATAAGAACTTTATTGTGACATTTTTACTACAGTGTTTTAAATTACGGTCTTTCAAGTCCGTAAAATTGATAATGTACACACTTTATATGAAGCTTTGCCATTAAATAACAAAAATAAATTTCTCTAAATTTACTATTTTATTATGCTAGGGTTGATATTATTTTATTTTAGGAGCAAGAAGCTAGAATTTCAGTACTACGACAAAAGGCCAAAGACAAGTTAGGTCAGAAGGAAAGATTCATTGGACCAACTTTACCTCCTCAGTTGGAATCACGCCAAGAGCACATAAATCTCTTTTCTGATCTAGAAGGAGGGAGACGCAAGGATATTGTTGAAAATGAAGAACATAAGCTGCTTAAGAAAAAGGAACAAGAAGAATATGAAAAGAAGATTGGCTACCTTACCTACCTTGGACAAAGTGAATTGGGTGAAAGTGGCTACCAACCTGTTTATAAAATGCCATCATTGTTAAAACAAGCTAAGACATTACCACAAAGCAAAAGTGAAAAACAAAAGAAAGATGAGAGATTATTTGATCCAATGCGATTTATAACTAATAGTCTTGGTATTAGCATGAAAGATAAACCGAAAAAAATTGACAGCAGTATGGTTAAGATAGAAAGTAAGGTCAAGAAAGATAAAAAGGAGAAAAAGAAAAAACGAAAGGATAAAAAAAGAAAACGCTCCAGCTCTTCAGAAAGTGAGGAATCCAAGCATAAGAGAAAAAGGAAAAAGCGTGAACGTTCAGACTCTTCAGATGATGAAGAGGAATATGAGAAGAGACGAAAAATTGCTATTTTAAGAGAGGAAAGGTTAAGAAGGGAGGCAGTGGAACGGGAGCGACAAGAGAAAGCCTTAAGGACCATTAAAGGGATACCTGATAAATTAGAGAAAGGGATCGAGCCCCAGATTAAACGAAAGTACAATTCGCAATTTAATCCTGAAATAGCGAGACAAAACCAGTAGGTCAAGATCTTAGAGTTTTTGGACCAAAATGTCTATGGGTCTATAATGGGTCTGAGTTTTTCATGGAAGAATATCTGAAAAGAGACCTCAGGCAGTAAAGACCTTAGTCTATAGACATTTATAGGCTTTGCCTATGAATGTAGAAGACTCGCCCATCTCTCGCTCGCCAATTTTTTGCGTTTTGTTTTTTAACCTATTTTTATTGTATTACATTTTGAATAAAACCAATTATTCCTCCGAGTTATATATAGCATATCCTTCTTGCGGACCATTGACTAAATTTCTTCTTTGTTGAGATACTGTATAAAAAGCTAGCTAAAGCTAACACGGAGAAAGGCTTAAGGATCATTGAAGGAATACCTGATAAATCAGTGAAAGAAATTGGTCCAAAAAAACAAGTTAAAATACAACTTGCAGATTTAATCCTGAAATAACGAGTCAAAATCACTAATTTACTCACCAAATTATTCTGCATGGAATTTTTAATATTTTAATGTTTATGAATTATATTATCTGTATATCTGTAAAAGGTTTGAAAAAAGAACTGTTTTTAGATAAGATCATGAGGAAGGAGACCTAAGACACGTGAGGTGCTTAGCCCGTTAATTATTGAAGAATCAGGCATCTCTTATTCAAGTAGATGGGTTTTTATAATCCTAACTTTACCAAATGATATTTCGAACAAAAAGCACTTATTCCTCCAGAGTACTATGTAATTTTTATTGTAGAAGTAATCAAGTAATAATCAAGAATAAAAATGATTTCAGTTGTAAATAAATTCATCGTTTTGTAAGCGGTGTAATTATAATTATACCCCTAGGGTTTTGCATAAGTTTTGACTTGTAAAAGTAAAAATGTTTCTTCTTTTCGATTATGAGATTAGTGGTCGAATTTGAAAATTTCACATTATAAACAAGGGATGTACAATGCCATCTATTTCATACGCAGGAAGAAAAAAAGGAAGGACTTCCTGATAAAAAGGTTCCTTGGTTACCAAAATCGAGGGAAGATAAATAAAACTGTTTTTATACCTGCGAAGCGAGATTTTGTACCTGCGAAGCGAAGATAAATAAAATGGTTTTTGTATGCTGCTATCATACGATGCGCCATCAAGACATTTAACGGTATTTCCGCCACGAGCAGCAATAACCAAATTACAAAGTATAAGGATCTCTTAAATTCCAGTTAATGTCTTTTGCAGAAAACCACAGCGATTTTGAGGACTGGAGATGTTTTTTTTTAACCTTATCCTGGGTTCCCACTTTTGCGATATCACACAAAAACGGTCGTTTTTGCGTGAACCACCGAATTTCCTCCGTTTTTTCGCTGTTTAAGCATCACAAGGGTTCTACAGCTACGTTGAAATATTTCTACTGAGCCGTCGAAAATCGCATCCTTTATTCTGAATTAAAAGCTTTTTAGAACCATAAATTGCAAGTAACTAAGAAACTAATCATGTTTATCAGAAGTTTTTCATTAATATTTGACAAAAACATGTGGACCATGTCTTCTTAATTCTTAGCGCCCGGGGGAAAATTTCTAGGGAAATGAACATACAAGATAAGAATTATATTTTTAATTAAGTATAGCTGACCTAGGCTTATACAGGTTAGCCCTTCGAATAAAACCTTTCGATCCTAGAACTTGATTTAGCCTATTCCTATGTATTTGTTGTTTAAATATCTCATTTTTTGACGCTTCAAAGGCTACAGTGAACCGTTTCTGTGGGAATATTTTTGGAATTTTCTTGCATCCACTACCCGACAGCCGTAGTACTTGAAAAAGAAAATCGCATCAATGGGAACCAAGGGTTATTAAGGAAAACGCAAGTGGCACGCGTTAAAAAATTTTCAACGGATTTAGGGAAACGTGCTTAAGATACAAGTGAGTTAATTGTCAAAAATGAAACTGCATTAGTAAACGGTTTCTTTCCGCGAGATTTTGGAACTGTTTGTGAGATTTTACTAATTTTCTTAGCAATAATAGGAGCTGAAAAGCAAAAAAAAAACGGATAGAAACTCATCTTCTGTTAGAGTAATTGCGATTATTCTGCATTGTGCCTGTAATTGCCAAAGTACTTATGCCTGTTTTTTTGCGTAGTCTGGACCGCGCTTTCCCGTAAATCGCACGATGTGGGAACTAACGGATCACCATAGTTATTTTGGAAGCATTTCGACTTCTCCCATTGCCACTTTCCTATACCATAATGTACAAGTTAAGATTTCATTTTCTTCCTTTTAGTATTTTGCCTCGCCGCGATCTTTTTTTCAGCACTATTAATTAATTATTAAAATATCTTCTAGATCTCGATTTAACTCTGATGTTTCACGAAATATATGAGAGTAGTAGGGCAACTAGGGTGGGTCGCGCTTCTACACATGACTCGTTCCAGCTTCTAAATGAAAGGTTTGATGTAGCGTCGATGGCTGTTTTCTACAAGTGCATGAAGTCGCCTCCCTCAGACCAGCTCTCTCGCTTTGTGCCTGTCTTTTTCCAGCCACCAAGACTGACACGAAGGCGCACAACTCGGTCGAATTATCTAAAGGAAGACACGCCAAGAGCCGATTACTTGAAGAACAGCTGAATCCAGCGTTGCACTTCTTTCTGAAATGATCTTCTTGGGGATGCTATTCCTGAAAATCCCTCTGTTGACTCTTGAAAAATCTTGGAAAACGCTTAGAGTGGAGAGATCGAGATGAAACTTGGTGGGAAGAATAAGCAAAAGTTCTAGATACGTGAGATAACCGGACTGAATCCGCTCTCTTCAGGGATAAATTTCCGGGGATAATATTCCTGGAAATCCCTCTGTTGACTCTTGAAAAATCTTGCAAAACGCTTAGAGTGGAGACATCGGGATGAAACTTGGTGGGAAGAATAAGCACAAGTCCTACATACATGACATAACCGGACTGTATCCGCTCTCTTGGGGGATACATTCCTGGAGATATTATTCCCGCAAATCCCTCTGTTGACTCTTGAAAAATCTGAGAAAAAGCTTAGAGTGGAGAAACCGGGATGAAGCTTGATGAGAAGAATAAGCACAAGTCTTAGATATGTGGTTGACATAACCAGATTGAATCCGCTCTCTTTGAGGATATATTCCTGGGGATATTACTGCAAATCCCTCTGTTGATTCCTTCAAAAAAAGGTTCAATAGACATTTAGAACCTCGAGGTTCTAAATGCGAAACCCTATATATATATAATTATATATATATAATTAGAGTGGCGAAACCCTATATAGGCCAGTGTATTCTCCTGATGAGCCCTTATGTTGGGTGTTGCCTCTGAATTATTTGTCTATATTATTTTTTCTATTGTTTGGTAAATGACGACTTATACTTATTGACGATATGACTGCCTGTCCATGGATTATTCTTTATGGTTGATTGTGTGTGGCTATGCTGTTTGACCTATGTGATTGTATGGATGAGTAGGGTTAAGGCCTCATTCAAGTGCTGGTCTATATTAATCACTAATTTAGGAAAACAGTCTTCCTTTTCTCCTTCTGTCTCTCTTTTTTTTTCTTTTTTTTTCTTTTTTTTTGTGCTGTTGCATTGGTGATTTCTCTTTTCATGATACCTTTAAGTATCTGGCACCGGGAGTATAGGAAAAAAGAGTGTTCGGTGATAATCCCATAGGAGTTAATATTTACTTGGAAGTAAATCAGAGTTGAGCCCAGATTCAAATTTGATTTTGTCAGGTGTAGTTAAAACCAGGCAGATAGCCAATCGACAAAGCTTATTCAACACAGGGAGAAAATATACATGGAAGACAAGGTGTTTGGGGGGTAACCGCATAAGGGGCTATTCAGAGTTACTCAAGAATAGCTGAGAGCTAAACCTGAATTCAAATACAATCTCTTTGGGTATGATAAGAGTCTTTCAGGTGCAAAATTGATCAAGGCATAAGATATTTCTTTTTGTTTTTCTGTGTTGTTAGGGAATATATTCCTAAGTTAAGAGCCAATTAAGCTTCAAAATGTTAAAAAATAAAAACAGATTAGATTCTTAAAGTCTAATGAGTTATTCAAATACCTGACATGTGGTAACAGTGCATATGCTGGCATGACGCTTGGGTTATTCTTGTACATTTCCTAAAGTGGACCTTTATTCATAAACAATACTTTATTTCTAAAACAGACAAATTATTGTAATTTGACTTCGAGTTAAATAGATAGGCTAACAAACGCAAAATAAAGAAACCACTTATTGAACTACATAAAACTACACGCACAGATAAAGTAAGACAACTTTATGAACAATATGGACATAATTATACAGATACAGTGGTAGAAAGGCACCCATATTCTAAATAAACTTTCCTAAAACGGATTTAGCTTTAAGTACTTAGAGGAATGGTCAAACTCTTCATTCTTTTTAAGCCTTAAAATTTCATACAGTAATCAATCACTTTTAAAAGGCAGGGTTTTTAGCTTCCCTTTCTGTCATAAGCTTAAGGAACAATCCGATTGACTTACGGAAATGCATAACAGACGTAAACCAATGACATTAAAATACACTTTTACCACGGAATTATCGGAAAGTAAGCTCTCTTTTTCCCTTTAGTCATGTTTGTGTTTAAGAGGGGAAGAGATGATTTTGCTTTATTGGCGGTAAAAAGGTCGACACTTCAAATGAAAGATGAACTTTTAGCAAAGCTGCTATCTTCACGCTTAAAACAAAAGGTTTAAGGGATATTTATGTCGTTATAGGAAAGTGAGGACAAGGCAAAAATCTGGAACTGTTCTCTTGGGATTTAAATAAGAAAATTTGTAAAATTAGACGGCTGAAAAACTTGGCTTTCGTTTAGTATATAATAAATGTCAAATTTTGTCAAATTTTTTACTCAGTAACATGAAACAACTCAATTCTAGGATTCACAATATGTATATAGTAAACATGTCCAACGGATCTTGTGTGCATTGTTAGAAAAAAGATGTTGGGTATTAGGCATAGGGATCTATTCGTGATGACGGTGATGTATGTTTCAAAGTGTGTTTATAGAGTGATTAAGTTATTCAAACGATCAATTCATGTTTATTATCAGGATCACCGACCCATGAAAAGATGGGAGGCAGAGCCAAGGGCGTTTCCTCAAGGCACATACAAAAAAAAAAGGTATTTGTCGGGATCAATAGGGAGGAGGATTTTGTTTTCCAAGGAAATACCAAAAAGGTGTTTTTTGTAAGTCCTAATCCATTACAAAACGCCCTGTTTTTTCCCTACTCCATAGGCGGGTGGGATTGCACCCTTCTCGATGGGCGCCCCTAAATGATTACAGCTTTAAAACTAATTAATAATCACAAGTAAATTTATTATTAATTCAATATTTTTAATTAGTTCTTTGAATTTTTCTTTTAAGAACTAAATGTCCTGAAAAAGCTTGCTCTCGGCAGACCAAATTCATGTAAACATTTTTGGAAGAAACTGAAGACAAGCACCCAATTTATCGGCTGCTAAAAATTGCTTATTCGGACGCCATTACTAAATACCTTCTGTATGTTTATCTAGGTTTCCCCTACGCATTAAGAAGTGGAGATGAATAAGGAAATTAGCACAACAGATCCACGAAATGACTCCGAGATGCAAAAAAAATTAAATAAAAATATACTAAAATAAGTTCGGAATAAGTAAATAATTTCTTAGACCACATTACCTTTCCATTTACGATAAAAATGAAACCAAAATATTGAAAAACGGGTAGAAGCTTAAATGATCCAGAAAAAAAATTTGTGCAAATCATCGTTGCAGCAATCGCTGCAACCTAGTAAAGAACAAAGTTCAGTCCCTAGTAACCGAAATAATAATAAAAGCTTAGATGTGTGTTTTCTTTCGTTTTTTTAGTGTGTGTAAGTTTTTCATCGTCTTCTAAAATTTATTTAATGTTTGATTGTTTTTTTTTTTGTTGATAGAGATTTATGAATGTCAAGCAGAAATATTCGGACTTTTTTTAGCAGAAAATATGCAATTTTTTTGTCGTTATTTTGACAAAAACGTTACCAGTTTCTTAGTATTTCCATTTCGTTTTAATTGCTAACTAAATTTTTAGGCTTCAGACACAAAAATATATTTTCCCTGATTTAGCTTTCCTGGTAAAAAGACGCACTTGACAAAATGCTACATTCTTGATTTTATGTTCTATATTCAAGATAACTTATTTTGTTTTCTTTTAATATTACTTTGAAGTATTTTGACCTGAATTTGCCAATTTTATTTTAATTTCTTTAATAGCGATCACAAAAGCCTATTTTTAATTTTTATTTGTTCTTTGTTTTTCTGTCCCTATGTTACACTATTATGTACTTTTAATTGTTTAAAAATTTTTTATCCCATATTTTACCCAAAATGAAATGCTAGCGGATATAATATTTCCCACATACGCATCTTCTGAATCAAAGAAAATAGGGAACTAAAGCGAATCTTTGGCGATTAAAACTTCTAGTACCACATATAATGCAGTATTATCCAGAAAAATTATAAATAGCCACACAAAAAGCATCAACTTTATCAACTGTTACTACCATACTCAAAATTGTTGGTAGTAACGTCTTAAGCGGTTTTCATACTACGTACGTAATTTTCTATGGGAAGTGGTTACGTTTTAAGATCAAATGCATGACATTTGACAAATCAAGACTAAAAATATAATAAAGAGAATAAAAACAGAATAAGAATAGAAGAACAAGAATAAAAATATAAAAAAGGAAACGAAGGAGATTTTCGACCAGGGAGAAAAAAAAAGAAAAGAAAAAAACACCAAGTTTAGTTAAGTTTAGTTTTGTTTAAAACAAAACTAACCTTTCGAGATATTTCGAAAATGACCTCTGCCAACCCGACCTGAGGCTAGCTTGACAATGTCTTTGAACACTGACGACAGCATGGCGGAGGTCCTTGCCAAAATATCTATGTTGGTACTTGCATGATATACGCCCAACCCAATATTCTTCTAATATGTTTCTCTGACGCTCAATCCTAGTGAAACATACCAAAGTAAGATACAAATTTAATACTTTATAAACAAACTTGGGCTATATATTTGCACATTAGGGGGTGGGGGTAAAATATAGCGGATCTGCATGCCTACAATTTTTCTGCATATTATGTAGTAAGAATGGTTTTCTAACTTCATACAGTCCGAATACTTTACCACCACCCCCTTCCACCCCTAATGTGCAAATATATAACCCAAACTGTGTATTTTCCATCTATTCTGTCACTTCTCTTTGTCTTGTCTCATGCCAAGCTGAAAGAAACCAACCGAAAAAAACCGGTTCTATAATGCGTCAATGAATGAACAACTTGAGCAGTAAGTAGATCATACAAGTACCTCTATGTTTTATGTAAAATGCTTAGTGGTTATGTTAAGTTTTCGGTGAGAATGGAATTTCTCGGAGGAAATCTTACGGGCGAAACTATTTTAAGTAGCGACCGACAGAAGTTTTGCTGCTGAAAATTGTGGATGAAAACGCCTCAAACAGTTTGGTCAAATCAACCGGAAATATTGTAGATCGATTTTTTTTTTTTTTTTACAATTTTAGAAGAGAAACAAAAAGTTACTTTGGCATAAAAGTTGTAATACTTTAGATCTTGATCTTCTACATAAAATAAGACATGAGAAGGTAATTTTTTCGACTATCATTTCCTCTACAAAGGGCACTGGAGAAATTTAGAAAAAAGTACCGAAACTTGAAACTTTCAGAATTTGATTCAAAATAAAAAGCGGTTTCAGAAAAAGTTTCAATAGTGAATACGAGTCTAATAGAAAATAGCAAAACAATGTTCAATTGACTTTTGAGATTACTGTCTGTTTCCTACAGTAATACAAACTTCTGGTCTCGCGAAAATTCCTAAAATTATCATAGCTATCGTCTAAATTTATCACGATCATCGTAAGCAAACTATTCAAATATCAAAAACGTGGGATGGATATTAAATGTGATCAAGTGTGAAAGACTTTCTACTAGAAAGTTTTTCGGAAAATTTATTAACTTTTTTAATTTATTAATTACTTATCCAGAGATTCCGTTTTGTTGCTGCTATTTCGGATTTACCATGTCGTAACATAAACTTGCTTAATCTGAAATCAAAAGTACAAATAGTTTACTTCGCATTGCGGACATAATTTCCCGCGTAAGATCACATAACGTAACGTCTCAAGTTACGCTAGTGTGAAAGGTTCTACGGCGTAGCGTGAAAGAGCCCTTAGTCGTACACTTTTAAGATTCTGCTAAATTAAGTTAGATTGTGTTGAATTTCTTTTTCACAGACTCTGTTTTCACTAATTAGATTCCCACAATTATTTCTCTAGAAATTTTCTTTGAGCAAGGCCCAGTTTTCTTTAGAGAAAGAACAGAATTTTTATATCCTGCGTTTTTTTCAATTTTTCTAAAAAACTTGTTTTGTTTAATTGCATCGTTGAAGAATAGAAGCACGTGCATCATTCCCTTTTCGTCATTCTTATACCCTCTCCTCTTTGCTCTTGTTGTATTTCCTTTATTCTTTCTTTTGTTCATTTTCTTTCATTATATTCACTGAAATTATGGAACTATTACTCACTCGTCCAAAAAGCGACACATTACCAAAGAGCGTAAGTACAGATAGAGTAGATAATGCCCTTCCAAAAAAAGGAAAAGCGATTTTTTTCGGCCATCAACTTCTTAAATTAAAGCCCTTTACCTCACCAGTATCTTTAGATCACCAGTACTTTGAAAAAAGTAAATTTTCTGGGTGGTCAGAAGTTGGAAAACATTTTATTTGGAAAAATAGATAGGAATGGGAAGAAAAAAAATAGAGAAAAAAGTGTGTATACTGAAAAAAATGAAAAAAACTTCTAAAATTGTAGAAACAAAGTAAAGATTAAATGAACAAAATGAACAAAATATTTTCAAAGGGTAAGTAAATTAGAGAAGCCCACCAACAGATATCTGTCAATTATAGCCCTTTTGGAAAACTAAATTGGAATAGAAAGAAATAAAAACGTAGAGAAAAAAAATGAACAAATTCAACAATGATTGAAAATGTAAACAAGTAAAGATAAAGTGACGAAATTGAAGAATAATATGCCCAAAGGCTCAGTAAATTAGAGAAACCCGTTAAGAGAAATCAGTAAGTGATAGCCCTTTGACTGATCAGTACCTTTAGAACACGCGTACTTTGAAGAAATTAAATTTCCTGAGAAGTCAAAAATTGGGAGACATTTAATTTGGAATAGAGAAAAAAAGCTACAAATTGAACAATGATTGAAAATGTAAACAAGTAAAAATAAATTGAACGAAACTAAAAATAAATACGCCCAAGGGGTCAGTAAATTAGAGAAACCTGTAAACAGAAATATGTAAATTATAGCCCTTTGCCTTACCAATACTTTTACTTAGAAGAAATTAAAGTTCCTGGGCTGATTAGAAATTGGAAGAAATTTTAGCTGGAAGACTGAAGTGGAATAAAGGGGAATAAAAACTTATTGCAATTGTAGAAACAAAGTAAAGGTAAAGAGAAGGAAACTGAAAATAAGAATACACCCAAAGGGTCAGTAAATTTGA
This sequence comes from Artemia franciscana, assembly GCF_032884065.1. Lineage (NCBI taxonomy): Eukaryota > Metazoa > Arthropoda > Branchiopoda > Anostraca > Artemiidae > Artemia > Artemia franciscana. The sequence continues at coordinate 33,205,733 of NC_088880.1, read as the reverse complement.
TGAACTTGTAAACAGAAAGGTGTAAATTATAGCCCTTTACCTTGACAGTACCTTTATTTAGAAGAAATTAAATTTCCTTGGCTGAATAAAATTGTGAGAAATTTTAGTTGGAAAACTAAATGGCATAAAAAAGAATAAAACTTTTGAAACAGTAGAAACAAAGTAAAGGTAAAGAGAAGGAAACTGAAAATAAGAATATGCCCAAAGGGTCAGAAAATTTGATAAATTCGAAAACAGAAATATGCAAATTACAGCCTTTTGCCTTACCAGTACCTTTACTAAGTAGAAACTAAATTTTCCGGGCTGATTAAAAATTGGGAAAAATTTTCATTGGAAAACTAAAGTGGAACAAAAAGTTATAAAAACTTTTGATGGGATAGAAACAAAGTAAAGATAAAGAGAAGGAAACTGAAAATAAAGAATATCCCCAAAGGGTCAGTAGATCTGTAAACTTGTAAACAGAAATATGTAAATTATAGCCCTTTGCCTGACCAGTATTTTTAGATCACGAATACTAAGATGAAAATAAATTTCCTGAGTTGTTAAAGATGAATAACAAAAAAATTAGGATATTTGAAATATATTGGAATTACAAGAAATACAAATTACTGTTGTACAAAAAAATTGAAAAAAAAATTAAATTGCTTAGACAAAGCAAGCATAATAAGTACAAAATTGGAGAACTTGTATCCAGGGGGCGAAGATGCATACCCAGAGCCTCCGTAACTGCCAATGCCAGGAGGTCTGAAGGTACAGCGTTAATAGTGTAGATAGACCAAACCTCACTTGTTAGGTCTTAAGAAATATTTCCAACTTTATTCTTTTACAGAATTCTTATTTAAATGTATGGGTTCTAAAACTAAAACTACCTTAGCATTGTTTAATTTTCGAAACTGCCTTCTACCTCCTCTCAACTTATAACACTTGTACCTCCTCCCTTCTTGCTGCATATCAGACTCAAAATTTTGAGGTAAGGCAACTTAAAGCTGAGAACTAAATACAGATACGCCTTTTATAACACTGAATCGAGCGTGAAAAAAAAATAATTGGCACTTATTGCACACATCGTGCATAGAAAAAAAAATATTTGGCAGTTTGAAAACAATGCCAACCTATAAGACTAGTTAAGACATCGTGATTCTTAGCCACTACCAATTCACTATTTACTGTTCCTTAATGCTCCATTATTTCCTGGCAAAGTTGAGGATTTTTGAATATGGGAAGAACTAGGTCGAAACGCTGAGCGGGTTGATTCTCTAAAAATAAAGCAAAATTATATTTTTTATAAATTTCAAAAACTTTTAAATTTCAAAAGAAATGGCAGAAAACTGGTCTTTTTTATAATATAAGCAAATTAACTTACTACTCCATTGACTATACCAAACATATATAACATAATTCAGAAAGTTGAATGATTAAAAATTCTTTAAAAAACTAGATGCTGTGAATAAGTAATTTAAAATACGATAGATATGATTACACGAAGGAAAAATTACAACAATAGCGAGTAATTGAAAGAAGCACGTGTGCCTGATGCTCTGGCAGGAAGGGGGGAGACTTCTAGAAAAAACTAAGAATACCATAAAATAATTAAGAAACCCAACGAGGGTGATTTTCAGCCACTGGAGAGAACAAAAAAAAACAAGCATATATATATATATATATATATATATATATATATATATATATATATATATATATATATATATATATATATATATATATATATATATATATATATAAAATACCGAAACAAAGATAAGACTGAAAACAAAACAAGCCAAAAAAAAGATCATTCAAAATTAGACTAGGCATGGATTCTTAGTTTTAAAACGTATTTAACGGGGGAGTAGGGGTTACAGAATTTCAAAATTTTGAATTGCAAATTCATATTGCAAATAATTATTAATTAGCAAAAGCGATGCAAATTTGAGCGATGAGGTAGTCTTGTAGGCTACACTGAATTATGTTTCCTAATCCGCATTTTTCTAATTTCTGGCCTTATTAACACGTTTCTAAAATTTTCTAGCTAACATTGTTAATTAACAACTGGACATATGGAAAAGCCTTAAATATGGAGCTTTATTGGAGAAAAACAAAACTAACAAGTATCAAAACGTGCTTTTCAAAAGACAAACAAATAAAATTGATTCTGCATTTCTTTTCTTAAAATAAAAAACTGCAGCAGCAACGTCCCCAACAACTTCACGCACTTAATACATACTGAAGATTACAAACAGAGTAAGTTCTACTCTTTTTCAAAAGAAGTAAAAGAGGTAGTAGTAGAAGTAGCAAATGTTTTATTAAATTAAACACCAAGTAGAAAAATAAAGAAAGAAAAGAAAAAATAACCAGAATCCAAAAGATGTGCTACTTTTTTTTTAAAGATGTAAAAGAGGAGTGTTTACCAGACAACATGACAACAAATAAACAATGCAATTTGGATATCAAAGATGGTGAAAAGGTAATTTGATTTCAAAAGAATTTCGAAGACGATGAAAAAAAAATAATACAATAATAAGTGTAAAACAAATAAATTGAAAAGATGATTTTAAAGATTTTTAAATTAGAAATTTAATTTTCAATTAAAAATTGAAAAGACGTGTTAATATTAACTGGAGCAATCTGAAGTCTTGTGGCATTACCAACAACGCTTTAAGCAGTCCGAAGTACTGGTTCTGCCTGCCTACCAGTGGGTAAAGGCAGGCATACTTAGCAGCCCCTACCCCTGGGGTGTAAGAGGGGACTCATCAGGTATCAGGTACTCATCAGGCATAGGGGACCTATGCTAATTTTAACTTGCTCCTGCTTTGTTATTTGAAATTTGCTGCTAGATTGTGAACCATATCCTGCCTTATACCCAGCCTGCCATATACTACTGCTTACTCTGTACCTGTCTTGTTGTTCACATTAAGTAAGTAATGAAAGGTCAAATCAAGCCACCCCGTGAACTTAGGTCAGACAGCTCACACCAATTCTCTGGATCAGAATCTGTCTCAGAGCAAATACTCATCCTGACTAGCCACATGAATAATATAAAAATTAAACACAAAATGTTAGCAGATTCACTGCATCCTGACAGCCTTAAATCTTCAGTGAAAGGGTTACTTGATGACCTCATATTGGCCAAGATCTCTACCCAGGTAGATGAGGCTGTGACCAAAATGAAAGAGGAACAGGCAGTCATTCAACATGATGCCACTATTTCTTCAGATAAGCTGGATGCAATCAAGCAGGATGTGTATGCTGGCCTCAGTCTAGATCTTAGTAGTCTAGTTGATAAGACCCTTGAAAGCTATAGTAAACGCATATCTTCAATTGAATCTTCTTTGACTACTCTAGGGTCATCAATGAAAGACCTTGAGAGCTCTTTCAAGCCTATCCAGTCTAACCTGGCAAGATTAAATGATCGTTTTGAACAGCAGGCTTTGAGCAACCAAATTATTGTCTTTGGGGTGAAAGAAGATGCCCCCATTGAAAACACTGAAAGTCAGTTCATGTCACTATGTGCTGTGAAATTTCCTGGCATACCAATTACCCAGTCTGATGTTGTATCAGCCAAAAGAATTGGCAAACCATCTGCCAAACCCAGACCCATAGTTGTAGAATTTTGTAATTTACGAATTCGCCAACTGCTTCTCAGACAAAAGAAGGATTTGAAAGGATCTGGGACACTATTTTCTGAGATGCTTACAAAACCACGCTTACAGCTTCTTTCATATGCCAAGTCAAAGGTTGGTTTACGTAATGTTTGGTCCAGTAAAGGTGATATCCTGTATAAAACTCAGTCTGGAAGAGTAGTTAAGTTCAGTGATCAGGATGAAATTGATTTGTGTGCTGCAAATGCAGAGAATTAAAGTGATGGATTTTAGTTCACTTTGTTATAATATGTTGAATTGTTTTTGTATGAATTTATTTTATGTTCTTACATTTTTCCTCATTCACTCTTCACTGTCTTCACATAATTCTGACTTGTGCTATATTATGCTTTGGGGCAATACCTTGGATGATATGTCCCTTCCCACTAATATTGCTCTATGTTTGTTTGTGATTCTACCACCTTCATGTAGTTTGCTTTCTGTTTTACTCTTGCCATGTCAGCATACTTATAGCTCACATAATTTTAACTGGTTACACATTATATTTTGTGCCACTCCTTTAATTAATGTGTGCCTTTCCACTGATTTTTCATTATGTTTGTTTGTGATCCTATCACCATCATGTTGCATGGCTTCTAGAACGTTCTTGTTATGTCTGCACACTTGCAGCTCATCGAGTTTTGACTGGTCCCATATTATATTTTGGGCCAATATTATGATTAATATATGCCATCCTACTGAATTTTTTTTATTTTTGTTTTTGACTTTCTCACCTTCATGTAGGCCAATTTCTATCATATTTTTGTCATGTCAGCATAATTGCAGCTCTTATAATCTTGACTGGCTCCACATTATACTTTTGGCCAGTACTTTGACAAATATATTTTGCCTTAATTCTACCATATCTTTGTTCTGTGTGTTCACATGCAGATCACATAATTTTGATTGCTCAAATCTATTTTGGTCTTATACTTTGAACATTGTGTGTCTTACCATTGATATTTATTTGTATTTGTTTGTGTTCCTATCACCTTCATGTATGCTATTTTCTATCACACTTTTGTCATGTCAGCACACTTACAGCTCACATAAATTTTACTGGTCCCATATTGTAAATTTAGCCTATTCTTCAAATATTATGAGCCATCCTACTAATGTCTCTTTATATTTGCTTGAGATCCTATTGCCTTTATGTAGCCTGATTTCTGTCATTGTTTGTCATGCCTTAACACTCGCAGCTCATCTTTCCCTGATTGGTGCCACATTATTTGACCCCTTTCTTTGGTTAATATTTGCCATCCCACTGATATTTCTTTTTCTTTGTTTATGATTCCATTACCTTCAAGTGTACTATGGATAGTGTGTCATTTGTGAAGGTTTTATATGTCTGAGATAAATATGGGTGATTTCTCTTTCCTTATGAATTCATCTATTCTTAATTCAGTTATATTTGATCAACCAAGTAGTGCTGGTAAACAAGAGGCACACACTTCTGACCCTCTCCTTGAATCTATGGTTAGTTCTAGCTGTAATTATTACACCACCATTGATTATTGTGATAATATTATGCCCTCACTCTCTTCAAACAGTTGCTTTAATGTTTTTTGTTTGAATGTGCGTGGGATAAGAGATAAGTGGGACACTCTTAAATCGTATCTGTGGTCTGATAATTCTTGCCCTTTTGATGTCATAGGCTTGACGGAAACATGGTTATCTGACAGTGATAATTTTACAGCTTATGACATGCATGGTTATATTGCTATTCATGTCCCTAGAATGGTAACAAAGTGTTCTGGGGGTATTTCTTTGTTCATAAAATCTAGTATTGAATTTTGTAGAAGATCTGATCTTGAATCCTTGTTTTCATCGGTGGTGTCTAATAGTAGGACAGTTTATTCTCTTGTTATTGATCTGAAAAGCCAGGTTGCATGTGATACTGTTTGTTTGTTTTATAAGCCCCCTCCTTTTCCAACACATCTGTTCTGTGATTTGCTTGATCAGCTTTCTGGTGTGGGGACTTTCTCTAAAAAACGGATTTGTGTTTTGGGAGACTTTAATTGCAATATGTTAAATGTTGGATCAAATGATGAATGTGACCATCTTTTTGATGTATTTTCTTCTTCTGGGCTACTTCCTTCAATTTTTTTTCCTTCACGTGTTGACCCTTCAAGAAATTCTGCCACTTTAATAGATAATATTTTCACTTCTCTTTCTCCTAATTTGAAGTTCTCGTCTGGTCTTGTTTTCACTGATCTTTCTGATCACTTCCCTATTTATCTATCACTATCTGTGCCTAAAACAGAGATTACTGTGGATGAGAAAGGCAAGTCTTCTTTTAGAACTTTTACAGATAGAGAAATTTCTAATTTAATACATAGTCTTCAGAGTAATGACTGGTCTAGTGTTCTTGAAGCTAATGATGCTGATTGTGCAACTAGATTATTTTTGTGTCGCATGGGCACTCTGTTGGATAAGCATTTTCCTCTTAGAAAGAGGCCAAGGAATTTTACACCTAAATGCCCATGGATGTCTAGAGGTCTGATCAATGCAACCCATATGAAGGCGTCTTTGTTCAGGGCTGCATGTAAAAGTAAGACACAGGAAGATCTTCTGAAGTATAAACATTACAAAAATGTGCTCACTTCTTCAGTTCGCTTAGCAAAAAAGCTGTATTTTTCACGTCGAATTAATGAGTGTAAAGGGAATTTGCGCAAGGTTTGGACTGTAATTAATGAAGCTCTCTCCCGTAAGAAACTCAAACAATCTTCCCCATCTCTTTATAGGAAAGCTGATGGATCTGTTGTGGATAAAAAATCCTTAGCAAGTGCCTTCAATTCGTATTTCACCACACTTCCCTCAGTTCTCATTCCACCCCCGAGTAGAGTAAGTTGTTTTCCTATGACAGAGAAGTCTTTTTTCCTTTCCCCATGTAGTACTACTGAGATTTCTAGTATTATTTCTCAACTTCCAAGTAGTTGTTCAGTTGATAGTTTTGGTTTGAGTAATAATGTCATTAAAAAAATCAGTCAGTTTGTTTCTCATCCCATCTCACACATAACTAACCTCTCTCTTTCTTCTGTTTTTTTTCCTCATTTATTTAAAGTTGCTACCGTTGTACCCTTGCATAAAAAAGGTGATTCTTCTCTAATTTCAAATTACAGACCTATTTCCCTTCTTCCCGTCATCTCAAAGGTTGTTGAAAAAGTAGTGTATCGTCGACTCTCTTCATTTGTATTTAGTACTAATTCGACTGCTGGAAATCCTCTCATCACTAACCATCAGTATGGTTTTCGTCCCTCATTCTCTACCTTGCACGCACTTTCTGATGTAACTGAGTTTGTGCGTGTTAATCTGGACAAGGGCTTGTGTGTTTTGGGTCTATTTCTCGACTTTTCTAAGGCCATGGAGTCCCACTAGAATGGTTTAGGTCCTACCTCTCAGAGAGATCTCAGTATGTTTTGGTTAACTGTACTTCTTCCTCTACTTTGCCTGTATTGAAAGGTGTCCCACAAGGCTCTGTGCTTGGTCCACTTTTATTTCTAATTTACATCAATGATCTTGTTGATGGTCTTCATCCCCATGTTCACCCTGTTCTTTTTGCTGATGACAGTAACTTTTTCATTGCTGCGGTGGACCTGCCATCTGCCACTTCTATGGCTCAAGGTCTTCTTGATAAAGTAAAGGATTGGTCCTGGTCAAATGGTATGGCTCTTAACAGCCGAAAAAGTGCCATTGTCAACTTCAGGACCCCTTACCGTATGCAAGACGTACAGGAGCCAATCACCCTGACTTTTGGGAATGATATTATACCACAAGCTACTGTGGTGAAATTTCTTGGTGTGTATCTTGACTGTTTTCTTTCTTTCAAACCGCATATAACTCACACCCGTTCCTTAATCCTCCGCCAGTCTTCAATGTTGCACCGGATTAACTCATTTCTTCCTCCTGATATTATGGTTTCTCTTTATTATGCTTTTATTTATCCTTACCTTTCTTATTGCTGTCCTGTCTGGGGCATTACTAACAAACCTCTTCTCTGCTCACTTCAAAGAGCCCAAAATAGGGTAGTGAAGGCCACTTTTCTTCTACCTCAGTTTTACCCTTTCTCTGATCTTTATGATGACACTGGAATAGCTCCGCTGGATCATATTATAGGTAAAAGTACCCTTTATTTTGCGCATTCTGCTTTTCTAGGTACTCTCCCACCGCCCCTACAGCAGTTTTTCTCACGGACAGGCTCAGGTAGGTACTTTTCTTCTTTACGTAATTCTTCTCGACGATTTATTTTACCAAAACGATCTTCTACAGCAGGCCAGAGGTCTCCAGTATATCAATCAATTCTATTATGGAACTCCATCCCTTCGGATGTCCCTCTTTTTCTTTCTGCAAAGGCATTATTTCGTCGGGTATTTCCAATTCAATAATTTTTCTCTCTTTATTAATCCTTTCCTAATTTGTATGTCTCTTCTCTTCTTTTAAAATCATTTTCAGCTATATGTTAAATCTCCTTCTAAATCTTCTATCTGTTAAATATCCTATCTATTCAATGTCCTTGTCTTGTTCCAGTGTTTTTTTTTTTGTTTTTTTTTTTTTTTTGTATATATTTTATAATAGTGTTTTATTCTTGTTCTCTGTGGTCCATTACAAGCAAAGCTTCTTGGGCCTAGTAACCACTTTACTTTTGTAATAGTTTTTTCTTTTAGTATCAATAAATTGATTGATTGATTGGTACACCTAAGTGCCTTAGAAGGTCACCATGGACCGAAATTTAAAATATGCACAAGAAAGAGTAAAGTATTGGGTGTAGCATAAAGTATAGGTAACTGGCGGCAACTGGCGCCAGTGTGGAAAAAAAATACCAAAACCATCCAGTATTTAGCGTTTTCTGGTATTTTTTTTAGTGTAATAATAAGGCAAAATTAGCGTAATCAGTATAATTGGCAAAATAAGTATAATAATAAATATCTGATTTTAGTTTCTGAAAAGAACATAATTACGAAGCTCGAAAAATGCCAAATAAAAGCCATATATTAGATGGCATTAGTGTTTTAACCCCCAGTTCCCACTGTTATAAGTTGCCATTACTCTGTGCTGTAGACTAATGCATAACTTAGCAGACTTGCCCCTTCTTCAGTTAGAACTGCATGATTAATTTTCACCGGCTAAGAAGCTTCTCAACTTTTAAATTTGGGTCAGGTAAGTTGTAACGCAGAATTAAGAAGCTATTTTCCTGTCGATTTCAATGCTCCATACAATTACTGTCTATTCATTCTAACAGAATTTTTTTTTCTTGTTCTTTATTTCAATATTATTCCTTTTTTGTCTAGTAGTATTATATGTTTTTCAATATTTTACAACCAATTAAAATTAAAAATTTTAATGATATACTTATAAGGAATGAAGAGGTATTTGGGCATAATTGTTCAACTTTTTTTCAGTATTGTCCTTTTTTTTAATATTATTTTTACAATTTTTAACATGTTTCACGTTTCTCTTTAAATAGTGACTTTAAAAAAAAAACAAGTAATATCATAAATTTAACATTTAACGAAAATATCCAGGTAGCTGGGCATAATTGCTGTCCATTTTTAAAATATCTCTTTTTCCAAAAATGTTATTATGTTGTCCAATGTGTTTTTATGTTTTTTTTTCTTTTTCTTCATTTTTTTTTTAATTTTTCACCTTCTTTTCCTTCACTTTATTCTGATGATATCAAGCTAATATTTTTCATTTCGATTCGGTATTTTTCTCAACAATTTTTGAAGGTACTTGGAAAAGCGTAAAAATAAAGTTCTAACATTTTAAATATCGAAGTTCATCTACAATACCGATATGTCCCAAGGATTAAATAAGACCAATCCTTATGTGCTCCCCTAAGATGGGTCAAGCGAGGAGGCAAAATTTTATTTTGAAATACTTGGTGCTTTAAAAAATGCTAATTATTTAAACAGTTACCTGGGAGAGACTCGGGTTCCGTCCGGGTTGTGTGAATTGGGTCGGAAACCCGCTGCTTTTAATCTTTTGGACAGTCGATTGACCCAAAGTTGTTGTTCTTCTGTTGAAGGAGTCATAATAAGGATTTCTTTGGCAGCATTGGAATCATAATTTACTTTACACGGTGCAATACCTTCTTCCTGCTTCTCTAAGTGATCACGATGAACCTTTATCCTACAGCCTGTAAAAATGCACAAATTAAACTAGTAACAACTATGTCTACGATTACTTAGTGGAATAGCTTCTTCCTGCTTCTCTAAGCGATCACAATGGACCTTTATCCTACAGCCTGTAAAAATGCAAAAGTTAAATTAGTAACAATTATATCCACAAGTACATAGTGCAAAAGCTTCTTCCTGCTTCTCAAGGTTGTCACAATGAACCTTTATCCTACAGCCAGCAAAAAAAAAAAAATTAAACTAGTCATAATTACATAATTCCTACTAGTTTAATTAGTAATTTATACTAGTTATAATATTAAAATAAAACAGAATTTCCTTTTAGCAATCAAGCTGGAATCAAACGAAAGGCCTGGCAACCCCGTGCTGTGAGAAAGGCTTTTTGGAAAATCTTCAGGAATTGACAGGTTATATCCAGAGAACACCTCGCTTTTTTGCCACATGTATGCTAATAGATCGTCCGCTGAGTGCGGTTTTGTCGTATCTGCAACTTTTTCGGGAAGTGGAGTTAAGACTGCCATCTAATGTGAAATTTTTTGCTCTATCCGATTCCGTCAACCATTTTATTGTATCTCAAGTAGAAGTGCCTCAATTTTAAATTTCTCGTTTATCGTATCTCACATTTTGCCGTTTTGTTAAGAGCGGTTTTGTCGTATCTCATATGGGAAAATTACAGGGGCATTTTTGTCGAAACTCCGTCGACGTACACTTTTGAAGAAGAAGAAATTGGGTAAAAGTTTCACAATAAGTCACAAACGGACATTATTAATACCTGCACAAGCTGCGCAATATTTACAGAAATCCAGTTCCTCATTTTTGTGGAATTGACTAACATTTTGTTCCAAGAATATTATATATTTTACATATTATATTATATATGTTATATTATATATTGTACATATATAGAGTATAATTTAATATTATCAAATACCAGATTTATAATTATTTTTGTTGCGCATCAGTGGTCAGAATATATCTTGGTTATGATCATATTTTGGTAGTGCTTCCTTGTAACGCAGCAGCCTGTCGGTAGATTTTTCGCAGTTCGTATTATTGACTTACAAATAAAGTGAACATACACTCGATACCTTTTTTTATGGTCTTAACGAATTTAATAATCGCTTCTATCGCAAATTCAAATTTAAGCACTTTTTGACCTCACCTAATTAAGTCACCTAATTAAATTTCTTAACTGAGGGCGGGGGGCGACATTGGAATTTAAGGCGAACCGAGGTTGTTCTGTGTGTGGGGGGATCTGTTCCCTTCTCAACGCCTCGCTCTTTACGCTAAAGTTTGCCTCTTCGTCACGACTCTACTTCTTAAAACAAAAAAATGTTTGGCGTGAGGAGCGGGGCGTTGGGGAGGGGACATCTCTTTTCATGTGCGGAATAATTTCTGTTCGCTTTAAGTTTTAATGTCGCTCCTTACTTTCTGTTAAAAAAAATGTTTTTTTCAACTAATGAATGTTCGAATTTGGCTCACAGTACATGAAAAATTCACACAAAATTTGCATATTATTATTGGCAGATTTATTCCGTACACGAAGGGTTGCCCCCTTCTCAGTACCTTGCTCTTTGCGCTAAAGCTGTTGGCAATTTTTAAAAAGCTTCGTATTTAAATTAAACGGCCCCGTGTTTCTGTAGCCGCTATTGAAAAATTGGGACAAACAGTCAAGCTTTGGCGTAAACAGTAAGGTATTGAGTTCATTGTTAAATGGAATAATATCTGGTCGTTTTTCAAATAATGCGAGTAAATCTGGATAGCCCTCTATTAAATATATCCCCTCCTCCTCACGGAAAAATCTTCCACAGAAATTTCATTCAACGTGACTTGTACTCCCCCCCCCCCATCTGTCAAATTTTTTCTGGACAGTCCCATCCTCGTTTAGAATCCCCCTCCGTGTAAAATTGCTTGCGGACTATTGAGCCTGAAAAACAGTCCTCAGCATTCTTTCATTTGAATAAAATTTTAATCGGTCTACTTTTGCAGTATCAGCAGAATTTCTAATAAGTTTTCTTATTCATTTAAATTATCAAAGGTGTTTTTTATAAGGTGTTGGCTTGTGAGATGTTTCAGACAGGCTAAATTGGCTACTTAGGTCTACTTTTGTAGTACCAGCAGAATTTCTAATTCTGCACATACACTTCAAGTAAGAAAAATACTTATCTCTATAGTCAGAATTGCATCCTGAATCCAAAGTTTTTGTGCATTTGCATCAGAAAGGAAATTAATATTCACCATATACAGACCTAGCCTATACCAATTCAGGGTATATATTTGCACGTTAGTGAGTATATGTGTATGTATGTGTATATGTATGTATGTGTATGTGTATGTGTGTATGTATATGTATGTATATGTATATGTATATATATATGTATATATGTAAGCCCTATAGATAGGTAGAGTAGCTCCATAGGAGGCTTAGGCCAAGTAGGACCTTGTCCCAGTGGGGCCCATAATAGAAACTGGGAAACCCTCCCCTGGGGGTCATAATTTCAGGTGGAGGAGGAAGAAGGCCCCTCAAATGTACACTCAGCAGGGCCAACTGCCGGGTTCACGCGTCAGATGAGTTACAAACCTTCTCCCAGTAATGGGTTAAATTGCATGGTGAAGCAGAACACCATCGTGGGAGGATCCTCTATAGGAGGACAACTGCGGCAGGGCGTAAGATCCAGATTTATGGACAACGGCCTCTGTAAAGGGCTGCCTCGACCCTTTCGGGGTACCTGCAAGACTGGGAAACTTGCGGTCAATTTTTCCCACTTGAGGAGTGGCGCCCCTCGAGGAAATTATAGCCTAGTAAACAACACAGCACTCGTACGGGATTCTGATTATTGGATAATTTTCTGGGCTTGGTTTGTTTTGATGGACGTTTTCGGGCTGAAAAACCTCTTCCTAGCTAATTTATCTACTATGGGCTGCCTCCCCGTAGTAGCATAATATTTGTAGGCATGAATATATAATGAGTCGGAGGTAATAGGCTTGGGACTGTCTGTGCAGGATTTCGACTCTTGTTGATAGAAGAGCATCGCTAAGTGCTGAAAACCATGTTGTGACCAAGATGGGCCCAGGATTGCACAAAGCCTCCAACTTACTGGAGGTCCCAGGGACTTCTTGCTGTCCGGTTCTAAGCCGGCTTAAGCGCTTCGGTGTAGACTTGAGAAGATATGTTGGTCCCCATCCTGCACTGGTATCCGGGATCACTGCTTTTCTTGAGGCCAAAATAATTTCAAAGATTTAAAGAACATGAAAATTGGAACTTGGAATGTTACGACGTTAAAAAATGACTATCGCATCGACATTTTGACTGACGAATTCAGACGGTTTGAACTGGATTTATTAGGAGTTTCAGAAACTCATATCCCAGGGGTAGGAAGCATGAAATTAGGTGACATAGAATTTGTTTACTCAGGAAGGAAGGATGGGGTACATAGACAGGGAGTAGGGCTCATGATGAATAAGGAAGCTGCTAAGTCTTGTTTAGGCTGGGAAGGTATTAATAATAGAATACTAATTGCTCATTTTATGACTAAAAAGTTTAGGGTATCAGTTATAGTAGTATATGCCCCCATTGAACCAACTGATGGAGATACTAGTGACTCAGATGAATTTTACTTACAGTTACAGGAGCAAATAGACAGGGTACCAGGTAGAAATATGGTGTTTTTGCTAGGAGATTTTAATGCCCAGGTTGGTAGAAATAGGGATAGATGGTATCCTAGCCTAGGTAATTTTGGTGTAGGAAAAGAAAACAGTAATGGCTATAGGCTTTTGCAATTTTGTAGGTATAACAACCTAGTTATAACCAATACGGTGTTTGGTCACAAAATGGCCCATAAGTTGACATGGTATTCACGTGATGGTAAGACAGCAAACCTTATTGATTATGTTATTGTAAACAGAAGACTAGCAGGATCAATACAAGATACTAGGGTGTATAGGAGTGCCGTTATTGATGTTAAAAGTAAAGATCACCATCTAGTAGTGTCTAAGGTTAATTTAAAGCTGAAATTTCGGAAGAGTAACTCCCTCCCGGAAAGTTATGATGTTGGTAGACTTCAGGATGAAAATTTGAGAAAAAAATTCCAGGAACAGTTGAGTACTAAACTTGAGGGTTTAAAATTTGACAATGTGGAAGATGGATGGAATAATTTCAGAAAAACAATTTGTGAAGTTGCTGATGGTGTCCTAGGGAAGAGTGCTAAGACAGCAACTAGGAATATTAGTGAAAAAGCTTTAGGTTTAATAGAGAGTAGAAGGGGTTTGTATAAGAATTATCTGAGCGATAGGTCGTATGAAAACAAAAGGAATGTAAAGAAAGTGGAGAAAGCATTAAAATATGAACTAAGGAGATGTGAAATGGAGGCGATGGATAAAATTGCTGAGGATCTGGAAGATGCGGCTAGACGGCATAATAGTAAAATATTATACTGGCATGTTAATAAATTGAAAGGGAGTAGCCGATCCGGACTAGTCCCAGTTAAAGATAGAAATGGGGTCACAATTAGTGATAAGGAAAAAGTTAAAGAAAGATGGGTGGAACATTTTGAGAATGTGCTAAACCGAGATACAGTTGCAGGAAAAGATATAGATGAAAATGAAAAAGTTTGTGATACCTTGGATGTGAAGGAAGATTTGTTTAGTGAGGAAGAATTAGCGACAGTACTAGAAGGATTAAAAAATAATAAGGCCCCAGGTGCTGATAGTATGATTAATGAGTTCCTTAAATATGGTGGCTCTGAGGTTAGGAATAAGCTACTGAAGATTATGAACATGATTTTTGAAAAAGGGGAAGTACCCAATGATTTTAGGAAAACCTTAATTAAACCACTGTATAAGAAAGGTGACAAGAGTGAATGTCGGAATTATCGAGGCATTAGTCTGGTCTCTGTAGGTAGCAAATTACTGAGTAATATGATACTTTTTAGACTGAGACATGCGGTAGACAAAGTTTTAAGGGAAGAACAATGCGGTTTTAGAAAAGGTAGAGGATGTGTCGACCATGTTTTCACTCTTAGGTTAATAATTGAGAAGTCCCTTCGTTGTCAAACACCTTTGGTCCTTAGTTTTATCGATTATGAGCAAGCTTTCGATTCTGTTGATAGAACAGCGTTAACAAAGGTCTTATCGTTATATGGTATACCAGAAAAATACATTAAAGTGATTTGCGCTATGTACGAGAATAATACTGCTGCGGTTAAGGTAGGAAATGAGGTTAGCAACTGGTTTTGTATTAAATCAGGAGTTAAGCAGGGTTGTGTTCTATCCCCCTTTATATGGATCATTTTGATGGACTTCGTCTTAAGGAGCACAGGAAAGGCAATTGGAGACCATGGAATCAAATGGGGAGGAACAACGCTCCTGGACTTAGATTATGCTGATGATTTAAGCATATTAGATGAAAGTGTGAGCAAAATGAATGAATTTTTAGAGGTTTTACGAGTTCAGGGTGCTAAAATAGGCTTGAAAATTAATGTTAAGAAGACTAAGTCACTAAGGTTAGGAATAAGTGAAGATGAACAGGTGACCTTAGGTAACGAAAAGATTGATCAGGTTGGGAGCTTCAGTTACCTTGGTAGTATTATTAGTAAAGATGGTGGGAGCAGTGAAGATGTTAAAAGTAGAATAGCTAAAGCTCAGGGTGTTTTTTCACAGTTAAAAAAAGTTTGGAAGAATAGAAAGATAAGCCTACAAACCAAGATTAGAATATTGGAAGCTACAGTGATGACAGTGGTCAAATATGGCTCTGAAGCATGGACACTCCGAAAAGCAGATGAAAATTTACTAGATGTTTTCCAGAGAAATTGCCTACGGATTGTTCTGGGTACCCGGCTGACTGACCGTATTTCAAACAGTAGGTTGTACGAAAAGTGTGGTTCAATCCCGCTTTCTGGGGCTATAATGAAAGAATGGTTGAGATGGCTAGGCCACGTTCTACGGATGAAGGATGACAGATTACCGAAGATTGTCCTTTTTGGCCAACCGTCTGGGGCTACACGGAAAGCAGGTCGTCCTTGTCTGGGTTGGGAGGATGTCATAAATAAGGATTTAAAGGAAATGGGAACTTCCTGGGAGGGTGTAAAGAGGGAGGCTTTAAATAGATTAGGTTGGAGGAGGAGCGTGCGTAGCTGTGTTGGCCTCAGGCGGCTTGGTGCTGCAGTGAGTTATTAGTAGTAGTAGTAGTAGTAATTAACCCAACCTAACCTAACTATAAATAATTTTGGCGCTGAGAAAACGTAGTATTATTTTGTCAAAAACGACCAAAAACGCATACTTTAATTGAAAAATTGGCGTCAAGGAAGAAGAAAATGGCATAAACGGCAAAATAAAATTTATTTATCCAACTTAATCGTTGAAAATTGGTGCTTGTAGATTATATAACATTAACAAAGTGGATTCGTAATGAAACAGTAAGTTTCTCAAACAGTCTGAAACAGTAAGAAAATCAATGAGGTATGCTGTTGCATTTGGTCCGAGTTTGAGGCTGGACGTGGAGCAAACGAAATAGCTAGTGGACTATTGGCTATAAAAAAAAAATTCTTGATGCTTACCCTGATATCTGTCAGTTAATTACTTGGTCGGACTCCCGCGTGTCCCAGAACCGAAACTCAATTATAAGCTTCGCCATCCAAGATGTTCTAAGAACATTTCCACGCTTAGAAAAAGTGGTTATGAAGTATTGTGAACCAGGTCATTCGACTATACAGGAGGTTGATGCTATACATAGCACTATTGAGTGGGGGCTAAAGCACCTTGATTTGTTTTCTTCGATAGATCTGGTGAGGAAATTACTGAAAGTAAGAAAGAACGTCCTTTGAATGTCCTGCAAGTGACCCAGTCAAAGTTCTTTGACTTTCAAAAGCCAGCAAAGCTGTACAAGTGCTCTTTGGTACCGTATTCAAAGGTAAAACAACTTGAGTTCCGTCAGGATAACGCTGAGAGAGTTTGGTTCAAAACTTCCTTCTCTGGAGACTTGCAAATGGCTACTATATCACAAGAATGTACTTCGGTTAAAAGTGTCCCAACGCTTCGACTCTCCGTGTTGTTGAACGTCTTGTTTCGCCCAAACTTTGTGGCAAAAATATTGATCTACCTGATGCGAAAATCAAAGATGTCAAGTATCTCCTGAAGTTCATCCCCAACTAAGACCAGAAGTATTTTGAAACCAAGATTGAACAGTACTACAAGGCCAAAGGGGATACTGAACGTTTGGAAGCCTCTTCATCTGCGCGAGACCATGTTCAGAGGAGGATTCCATTGAAACAAAACGGCGGCCAGCAAAGAAACTCAACAAAAAATGAACGTTTCTGAGGTTTTTCTAATTTTTATACTTTTTCAAATAGTATTGCTGCATCAGAACTTGTTTGTCGTATCTTCATGGTGAAAAGAATAGGCAGCCCACAACATTTTGTCGTATCTAAGTTTACTAAAATTTCGGTAAGGTCGGATTGTCGTATCTGTATTTCATTTCAAGTTTTGACAATGAAAACTTCACCTTTTCCATCTCATATTCAGGAGACTCTCCTAGTTATTTTTTCTCTTTTTTTTTGGACGTATATGCGAAGAAAATCGGTTGTACCGTGTAAGTTCCAGCAAAGGTGAAAATTTCAAAGTCGTTTTTCTCAGAATTTTGAAAACCTTAGTTACGACAAAACCGCTCTCAGGGGACGAGATGCCAATGAACTAAGCAGTAAATTCCTGGCCAGGTCATTCAGCCTCAAGAATGTTGCTGATTTTCCAACAATCAAAGGTGGTACTTCTCTGGATATAATAATGACGAATCTCTGCAATTATTATCAAGACCCAAATAAAATCGCGCCACTTGGTGAAAACTATCATTTTAAGTAGCAGTGGAACCCCTTTGAGAAAGTTAAAGCACTGGAATCATAATTTACTTTACATGGTGCAGTACCTTCCTCTTGCTTCTCTTAGCGATCACAGTGCCCCTTTATTCTACAGCCTGTAAAAATGCCTGTAAGTGGTCACAATGGACCTTTATTCTACAGCCTGAAAAAATATAAGAAAATTAACTAGTCATAATATTCAGATATATCATTTTAAGTTGCAGTGCAGCCCCTTTGAGAAAGTTAAAGCACTGGAATCATAATTTACTTTACATGGTGCAGTACCTTCCTCTTGCTTCTCTAAGCGATCACAATGCACCAGCCTGATTAAATTAGCCTGACACAGGCTAAATGTATTCAAATATACAAGCTAAATGTATACAAAAAATATTCAAATGTGGCAGAATTTCGTTTTGGCAGTCAAAATAGGATCAAATGAAAACCTGAACGTCCTCGAATAGGGTGAGAAGAGGTCGTTAGAAATTTTTGGGAGGGAATAAAACGTAATATTCTGAATAGGGGTAGAGGTGGAGCACGCGTGGCTGTATCAGTCTTGGGTGAATTGGTTCTTTGATAAATTGTTACTAGTCGAATTAATACGAAATACAATACAATTTATAATAGTTGTCATAAAATGTGATATAATAAGAATTAGGTCTATAGGGGAGTTATATCTGCAGGGACCATGACTTAGCCACTCCGAGGTCATGCCTGTTGATGAGACCGATATTATGTATGACTAAACTTTCAGAACAAGATGGACAGAGGGGTGGGTCACCCCCCTCAAATTTTTAAAAACCTTTTGGGGTAATTTTCATTGAAAAAAGCGACAAATTCTTTTCGCTGAAAAAAGCGACAAATTCACACTCCCCACCTTTTATTTTAAAAAAAATCATTTTGCTTCCGTCCAAATTTCCGTAAATTGACGCCACTGTTGATTTTGTCACGGTAGGCCAATTTGGTCGTGAAAAACTTTTGGAGAGGGGATAAAACGTAAAATTCTGAATAGGGGCAGAGCCGGAGTGTATGTAGCAGTGTCAGCTTCAGATGGCTTGTTATTGTGATAATTTATTAGTAGTAGTATTAGCCCAGATTATAGTACGGTTTATAATAATTACGATACTTTACGATGTGGTAAGAAAATAAGGGCTAGATGAATGAAGCGTTTTTTCCAGTATTTTAACCGTGCAAACGTGGAAACAGTAATGTTTTTTTTTAAGAAATATTTTAAATTTGTAAAACATAGAAGACTCAAACAAGAAACTTTGTTACACAAACAACCAGTTGATGAATGGTGATCCCTAGTATATACATAAAAAAACGTATCCATGACAGGCTCGGGAGAAATATATAACTGCATATTCTGTAATTAAGATTTCTGAAACCTGCGCAGTAGAGCTCCCAGACGTGTTGTATCCAATTGTGGAATTTTAATCAAAAATTACTCGCTTTTTGGAAGTGTTCTCCCTCTTTTTAAGAAATCCTAAAAATTTTCTAATGTCAATAAATATTGGCGGGAAAACTTAATGAACTTTCCATGTTTGCAGTCAAATTATTTCTGACTTAAGAGAAGAACAGTGTTGTTTTAGAAACGAGAGAGGGCGTATCGACCAAATTTTCATTCTTAGATTAATAAATGAGATATACCTGAGTTATCAGTTTTATTTAATTAATTAATTTAATTTAATTAGCTATTTAATTAGTCGTCAGTTCTAAAGATTATAAGCAAAGGTCCTTTCCTTTTATGGCATACAGATAAATACATTAAAATGATTAATGCTATATAAGTAATATATAGTATATATAATAACTATATAGCTATATAGTTATGAACATAACTGTGCTAAAGGTAAGAAATGAGGTTAGGGGTTGGTTTCATATTAAGTCAGGAATTTGGCAGGATTGCGTCCAATGCCAATCTATATGGATCGTCTTGATGGACTTTTTCCTAAGGAGCACAGCAAAGGCAATGGGAGAAACAAATGGGAGAAACTGAAACAAACGGGGAAGTAAAACTCTCATAGACTTATATTAAGCTGATGGTTTAGCATCCTAGATAAAAACTTTAACCAAATAAATGAATTTTTGGAAATTTTGATAGTTCAGTATGCAGGAATAGGTTTGAAAATTAATGTTAGGAAGACTAAGTCGCTAAGACTAGATATACGTGAAGACGAATACGTAGAAATACGATCCGACTGCTTGACCGTATCTCAAAGAGTAAGCTGTACGAAAAATACTTTTTGAGCAATAATGAAGAAAAATTTAGGTGGCTGGGACAAGTTCTACGGATGACAGATAGTCATAGAGAGTACTTGCGGCCAAAAGTCAAGGGCCTAACGAAAAGCAGATCGCCCCCAAATGGAGTGGGACGATGTAATAGGGAAAGATTTAAGGGAAATGGAAATTTCTGGGGAGGTGTAAAGAGGGAGGTTTTGAATAGATTGGGATGGAGGAACAGTGTGCACAGCTATGTTGGCCTCGGGTAGCTTGGTACCGCAACGAGTTATAAAAAGCGGTAGTAGTCAGATCCCTTCAATGTGTATACTGCTATGATTTATTGTAACACAAATTTAATGTTCATTACCATGAATGTTCAATGATGTCAGTTCAAGAAAATTTAGCACGCGACAAAATTTAAAAATCTAGGAGCGGGTGGCAATGTGTCTTTTTTTCCGATTTTTCCAATGAAAATACCAGAAAACTTTAAATGAAAATACCCACCTAAAAAAGGTACTTTTCAAAATCTAGGGGTAGGGTAATCTACAGGGTAGGACATATGCGCTCCCTCAACTGACCCCATTGAATTATTATTATTTGTTTTAAAATACAATTTGAGTTTCAACTTTATTATTACTCTCAATTTGACTTGGAACTTAATTGGTCTACTTGTTCATCTATTTTTAATTTGAAGCTATTCTTCTTGTAAATATAGATGGAACTACCATCAAGGAGAAATTACATCACTGATCCAATAAACTGATTGTATCAAACAAGACTGAACAAGCTTAACCGCAAACTCAGGTTTCATAAAAGCGCTTTCACAGATTTAGCATTCAAAATATCCAGTAATCTAAGTTAAATAAACTATCATAAAAAAAGCTCAAATTGAGCGTGAATACAAAAATTCCTTGGATCAAGGCCGGTTTAAAATGTACACAATATGACTAAATGCAACCGTTCTTAGGGTGAAAATCTCTACGTCAGTCCAGCCCTTTAAATTATAATAGCCCCATCAAACTATCTTCCGGATGAAGGGTCTTCATCTCCTCAATCCGTGCTCAGCTTCACAGTTGCAAAGTTTTAATCTGTCGAGAAAAGTAAAATATCAGCGTTCCATGCTGACGACAGATCTGAGTCATATGTCGTTCTTTATTTAACGAAACAATGTCTGCTATTCCATATACCCACTTATAAATAATAAGGTTAATTATACCAGTCTTAATTACTACAGTTTTAAGTTAATTATGTTAATAAGTCGTAAGTTAATTAGGTTAATTATGCTTCAGTCTTACTAAATTAACATCGATATAGATTAACTAAAGCCAGGAATCCCCAAGCGGAAGTGTCATGGATACGTCTTAATAAAACGGAGAACCTATCACACCTTAATTTAGTCTAAGTTATAAAAGGCTCAAACTGTGTAATTGGAAGGCCAAAGCGAGATCTGGACGGGAAATAGATTTACATATCTCTTAAGATTCTAGCCTCAAATGTCCATGGAAATGGCAAAATTTTCACCCCCAGCCCTTCTACGAAATTGAACCACACTTAAGTTTAACAAGACTTGACAAATACTTTAGCGTCGGCTTCATATGACGAAATTAAAATATTATAGCAGCTCTACTACGATTACTACTACTACTAATAACTCGATGCAGAGCCAAGCCGCCAGAGAAAAACACAGGTGGCCCTAATCTATTCAAAGCTTCTCTCTCTTTCTCATTTCCCTAAGTTCCAATGTCCTTTCCTTTTCTTTTGACCTCTCCTACCGCATTCGGGGAAGACCTGCTTTTTGTTGGGCCCCAGACAGATGTTCGACCCTCCCCGCCTAAAATTTTTTTCCGACTCATAAAAACGTAATATAGAGCTATAGAGCCTTACGGGGGAGACTATGTTGAAGGTTTTTTCCTTGTGAGTCTATTCATTGAATAAACTGATCGATTGATTGATTGTAAATGCATATAAACCAATTTTTAATGCGCTTTCTTCTGAGTTTTTCTTTATAACAAAATATATATAAAAGTGTATATGAATGGCAATATTTTTACGTTTAATGGACAATGAAAAGCATAAATATTGCATTTTCAGAATACATCAAAATGCATTTAAATTTGGACAAATGTGAACACCGTCGGTTTTCATTATCCAACACATAATTCAACAAGGATTTATTCAACCAAAACATCATTTAATCCCGAATTATTTGTTTTAGTGGGAAAACCCACATTAAAACCCTACCAAAATTCCTTGTGGTTGTCTTAGTTTAGTATCTAGTTTCCAGAGGGCTTGTAGTCTCAGCTCTCACCAACACTTTCTTCTAGCATTCTTCCTCTAATTGTACTATTATCATAAATACAAAATTGCATTAAAAAAGAAAAAAAACACTTACGACGACATTCTAAGGCAGGGGGTGGTTTAAACATATGCCACATAGGCTTAGGGCATACTTCACATGTGGTCGGCATATGAAAAGAAATTGGCAGCAGTTCATGTCCTTTGTGATGCAGCAATCCGGGTTTGCTGGTTTCTGTCAGGGATAGACTGCTCATCTCTGCAACTGAACTCGCTTCTTCAGGCCTTTTAGTTTCTCCTTCCCCTGCGTACAGGACCTGAAAAGGAAATTTGTCATAAGAATATATTGCCCTATCTATGCGATCAGGGACAAATCCAAATTCCAATTTGTAGAAATAAAAGTTTCATAGAAGAATAAAAGAAAAAACGATTTGACTTTTCTGTAGCTGTAATGAGAACCTCGTAATGAGCTTTACAATTCTTTTTTCGAGGTCACAACGGTAAGAGTCAAATGAGAAAAATACAGTGGGAAAGAAGCAAGGTGTCAAAACTAATTATATAGTATTTAAGAAACAGGAACTGTGTCCAAATTTCAATTTAAAATTAAAGAATACCGATGATCGATGAGTACAAATATGACCTAAGAACTCAAACAACCTTACAATTACCCGAATCATCGAATTCTAACTAACCAAACACAATTACAATTACCCGAATCGCCCAAGAACGCAATATAACTCAAATCATAGTTTTTCATCATTTGCCCTCTTTTGGCACAGAAGATGGGTAATATTCGCATAGCTCAAGGCCAAAAAATAAAGGGCATATTCTGGAAAATTTCGCGGTCAAATTATGCCATTAATCCAGAACAACACTAATCTTGAAATGTTGGATAAGTTACTCTTGCTCCTTACCTGTCAATTCTAGGTTAGATGTAGAATCATAGGTTATATAGTTATAGGTTACAGAATTATAGGTATGAAGGTTAGATATAATTTAAAAAAAAACAAGTTTTTTAAATGAAAGCAAGGAGCGACTATAAAACTTAAAACGAACAGAAATTACTCCGTATATGAAAGGGGCTTTTCCTCCTCAACGCCCCGCTCTTTACGCTAAAGTTTGACTCTTTCTCTTAACTCTACTTTTTAAAACAGTAAAAAACTTTAGCGTAAAGAGCCGGTCGTTGAGGAGGAAAAGCCCCTTCCATATACGGAGTAATTTCTATTCGTTTTAAGTTTTAATGTCGCTCCTTGCTTTCATTTAAAAAACTTGTTTTTTTTTTTTTGTTTAATTTCTGGACGTTTTTGAATCAATGCATGTTTTGATCTTGGCTCTCCGCACATAAATAATTAAACTGAAATTTGCATATTAATTTTTTGGGACTAAATGGCTTTTTCATAGTTTTAATCGGAAGATTTTGAAAAAAAGGAGCGAGAGAGGAGGCCTAGTTGCCCTCCAACTTTTTGATTCCTTAAAAAGACAACTATAACTTATAATTTTTTACGAACGTTTTCATATGTAAAAATATACGTAACTTACGAATTAGATTACGTAGCAAACTTCTATATTCGTATGTTTTTATTGCGGATATG